>NW_019946527.1:75329-102710 GCF_002910315.2 Salvelinus sp. IW2-2015
AAAGAGAGAGAGTTTAAGATGGTGGTAAACGACGGGCGCATCGATTCACCAGAATGTTCGGAAGCTAGTTTGGAAATTCACTAATTCTGACAAAGAATCATCTTAAACTTTACTAAAAAATACATGTTGGACAGTAAATGAAAGATTGACCTGGTTTCTTATGCACCGCCGTGTTTAATTAAAAAAAATAACTTTACATAACCAACACTTAGTTATAGCGAGACAGCGCCCCGCAAAACGCGGATAAATAGGACCAATTTTCACAGAAATACGAAATAACATCATAAATTGTCTTATTTTGCTGAGCTTTCATCAGAATCTTGTACGGAGTCTTTGTCCAGAATAAATCGTTGTTTGATTTTAGAATGTCCTTCTCTCCTGTCGAATTCGCTCCACAAGGCTAGGCCAATGTTGATGACATTCCAATTTCTCTCGACGCAGAGAACGGAAAACTCCAAAAGTCCCATTAAACGTTGAATAAACTGATGAAAACGGTGAAAAACCTACTTTATGATGTTTTTCTAATATGTATCAAATAAAAACAAAGCCGGAGATATTAGCCGTTATAGCGAACGCTTATCATAAGACAATATGGAGGTGCTTCCCGCGCCTAGGTAGAGAAAGGAAATTCTGGACACGTCATTCCAAGAGCTCTTGTTCGACCTCAGATCAAGCTAGACACCCCATTCTCACCTTCCACTGCTTGTTGACATCTAGTGGAAGGGTATGCAGTGCATGCATATCCATAAATATAAGGCAATTCAATAGGCAGGCCCTGGACAGAGCATCGTTTTCAGATTTTTCACTTCCTGTTTGGAAGTTTGCTACAAATGAGTTCTGTTTTACTCACAGATATAATTCAAACAGTTTTAGAAACTTGAGAGTGTTTTCTATCCAATAGTAATATTAATATGCATATTGTACGATCTAGAATAGAGTACGAGGCAGTTTAATTTGGGCACGATTTTTTCCAAAGTGGAAACAGCGCCCATATTGACAAAGATGGATTCCCCTCTCAAGGCCCAGACAGTCCCTGTAGTATCAGAGATGATAAGATGGATTCCCTCTCAGGGCCAGACAGTCCCTGTAATATCAGAGCTGATAAGATGGATTCCCCTCTCAAGGCCCAGACAGTCCCTGTAATATCAGAGTTGATAAGATGGATTCCACTCCCAGGGCCCAGACAGTCCCTGTAGTATCAGAGTTGATGTAAGATGGATTCCCCTCTCAGGGCCCAGACAGTCCCTGTAATATCAGAGCTGATAAGATGGATTCTCCTCTCAAGGCCCAGACAGTCCCTGTAAATATCAAGAGTTGATAAGATGGATTCCCCTCTCAGGGCCCAGACAGTCCCTGTAGTATCAGAGTTGATAAGATGGATTTCACTCTCAGGGCCCAGACAGTCCGTGTAGTATCAGAGTTGATAAGATGGATTCCCCTCTCAGGGCCCAGACAGTCCCTGTTATATCAGAGTTGATAAGATGGATTCCCCTCTCAGGGCCCAGACAGTCCCTGTAGTATCAGAGCTGATAAGATGGATTCCCCTCTCAGGGCCCAGACAGTCCCTGTATATCATGAGTTGATAAGATGGATTCCCCTCTCAGGGCCAGACAGTCCCTGTAAATCAGAGATGATAAGATGGATTCCCCTCTCAGGGCCCAGACAGTCCCTGTAATATCAGAGCTGATAAGATGGATTCCCCTCCCAGGGCCCAGACAGTCCCTGTAATATCAGAGCTGATAAGATGGATTCCCCTCTCAGGGCCCAGACAGTCCCTGTAATATCAGAGTTGATAAGATGGATTTCCCTCTCAGGGCCCAGACAGTCCCTGTAATATCAGAGTTGATAAGATGGATTCTCCTCTCAGGGCCCAGACAGTCCCTGTAATATCAGAGCTGATAAGATGGATTCCCCTCTCAAGGCCCAGACAGTCCTGTAATATCAGAGTTTGATAAGATGGATTCCCTCTCAGGGCCCAGACAGTCCCTGTAGTATCACAGAGTTGATAAGATGGATTCTCCTCTCAGGGCCCAGACAGCCCCTGTAGTATCAGAGTTGATAAGATGGATTCTCTCTCAGGGCCAGACAGTCCCTGTAGTATCAGAGTTGATAAGATGGATTCCCCTCTCAGGGCCCAGACAGTCCCTGTAATATCAGAGTTGATAAGATGGATTCCCTCTCAAGCCCAGACAGTCCTGTAGTATCAGAGCTGATAAGATGGATTCCACTCTCAGGGCCCAGACAGTCCCTGTAGTATCAAGAGTTGTAAAGATGGGATTCCCCTCTCAGGGCCCAGACAGTCCTGTAGTATCAGAGTTGATAAGATGGATCCACTCAGGCCCAGACAGTCCTGTAATATCAAGAGTTGATAAGATGGATTCCCCTTCAAGGCCAGACAGTCCCTGTAGTATCAGAGCTGATAAGATGGATTCCACTCTCAGGGCCCAGACAGTCCCTGTAATATAGAGTTGATAAGATGGATTCTCTCTCAGGGCCCAGACAGTCCCTGTAGTATCAGAGTTGATAAGATGGATTGGTGGAGGTAGAGGGTAATGGGGCTCAGAGAGACTGGTGGAGGTAGAGGGTAATGGGGCTTAGAGAGACTGGTGGAGGTGGAAGGTAATGGGGCTTAAGAGAGACTGGTGGAGGTAGAGGGTAATGGGGCTTAGAGAGACTGGTGGAGGTAGAGGGTAATGGGGCTTATAGAACGACTGGTGTAGGTAGAGGGTAATGGGGGCTTAGAGAGACTGGTGAGGTAGAGGGTAAAATGGGGCTCAGAGAGACTGGTGGAGGTAGAGGGTAATGGAGCTTAAGAGAGACTGGTGGAGGTAAGAGGGTAATGGGGCTTATAGAGTCTGGTGGAGGTAGAGGGTAATGGGGCTTAGAGAGACTGGTGGAGGTAGAGGGTAATGGGGCTTATAAGAGTCTGGTGGAGGTAGAGGGTAATGGGGCTTAGAGAGACTGGTGGGAGTGGAAGGAATGGGGCTTAGAGAGACTGGTGAGGTAGAGGGTAATGGGGCTTAGAGAGACTGTGGAGGTAGAGGGTAATGGGGCTTATAGAGACTGGTGGAGGTAGAGGGTAATGGGCTTAGAGAGACTGGTGGGAGTAGAGGTAATGGGCTTAGAGAGACTGGTGGAGGTAGAGGGTAAGGGGCTTAGAGAGACTGGTGGAGGTAGAGGGTAATGGGGCTTATAGAGACTGGTGGAGTAGAGGGTAATGGGGCTTATAGAGTCTGGTGGAGGTAGAGGTAATGGGGCTCAGAGAGTCTGGTGGAGGTAGAGGGTAATGGGCTTATAGAGACTGGTGGAGGTAGAGGGTAATGGGGCTTATAGAGTCTGGTGGAGGTAGAGGGTAATGGCTTAGAGAGACTGGTGGAGGTGGAAGGTAATGGGCTTAGAGAGACTGGTGAGGGTAGAGGGTAATGGGGCTTAGAGAGACTGGTGGAGGTAGAGGGTAATGGGGCCTTATAGAGACTGGTGGAGGTAGAGGGTAATGGGCTTAGAGAGACTGGTGAGGTAGAGGTATGGGGCTTAGAGAACTGGTGGAGGTAGAGGGTAATGGGGCTTAGAGAGACTGGTGGAGGTAGAGGGTAATGGGGCTTATAGAGACTGGTGGAGGTAGAGGGTATGGGGCTTATAGAGTCTGGTGGAGGTAGAGGGTAATGGGCTCAGAGTTGGTGGAGGTAGAGGAATGGGCTATATAGAGACTGGTGGAGGTAGAGGGTAATGGGGCTTATAGAGTCTGGTGGAGGTAGAGGGTAATGGGCTCAGAGAGACTGGTGGAGGTAGAGGGTAATGGGGCTTATAGAGACTGGTGGAGGTAGAGGGTAATGGGGCTTATAGAGACTGGTGGAGGTAGAGGGTAATGGGGCTCAGAGAGACTGGTGGAGGTAGAGGGTAATGGGGCTTATAGAGACTGGTGGAGGTAGAGGGTAATGGGCTTAGAGAGACTGGTGGAGGTAGAGGTAATGGGGCTAGAGAGACTGGTGGAGGTAGAGGGTAATGGGGCTTATAGAGACTGGTGAAAGGGATCGAGGGAGGAGAGAATAGGAGAAGAGAGGAGAAGGGAGAGGAGAGGAGAAGGGAGAGGAGAGGAGAGGCAGAAAGGGAAGGAGAGGAGAAGAGAGGAGAAGGGAGAGGAGAGGAGAAGGGAGAGGAGAGGAGAGCAGAAGGGAAGGAGAGGAGAAGAGAGGGGAAGGGAGAGGAGAGTGGAGAGGAAGAGGAGGAGAGCAGAAAGGGAGGAGAGGAGAGGGAAAGGATAAGGGGAGGAGAGGAGAGGAGAGGAGGGAGAGGAGAGGAGAAAGGGAAGGAGAGGAGAGGAGAGGAGAAAGGGATGAGGAGAGAGAAGGAGAGGGAAAGGATCGAGGGGAGGAGGGAGAGGAGAGGAGAGGAGAGGAGAGGAGAGGAGAGGAGAGAGAAGGGAAGGAGAGAGAGGGGAAAGGGATCGGAGGGAGAAGAGGAGAGGAGAGGAGAGGAGAGGAGAAAGGGAGGAGAGGAGAGGAGAGGAGAAGGGATCGAGAGAGGAGAGGAGAGGAGGGAGGGATAGGTACAGGAGATGGATTGACCCTCTGTCCTGTTTCATGAGGGAAACACATCAGACATCAATCATTTAAAGGGATGAAAAGGGATCAGAGAAAGGGAATAGGATTTCTATTCACTTTCCTGGACACCTGGAAGGCGTGTTCCTGCCACTGGACAGGAAGGCGTGTTCCTGTCACTGGCACCTGGAAGGCGTGTTCCTGCCACTGACACCTGGAAGGCGTGTCCTGTCACTGGACACCTGGAAGGCGTGTTCCTGTCACTGGAAACCTGGAAGGCGTGTTCCTGTCACTGGACACCTGGAAGGCGTGTTCCTGTCACTGGACACCTGGAAGGCGTGTTCCTGTCACTGGACACCTGGAAGGCATGTTCCTGTCACTGAACACCTAGAAGGCGTGTTCCCGTCACTGGACACCTGGAAGGCGTGTTCCTGTCACTGGTTACATTTATATCAACATTGATTGAACAACGTGGTCATGGGTAAAAAAAACATAAACCTTTAGCGAATCTTGATTTATGATGAAGCATGGTCGTGTTGTCAAATATGTACATTATACTGTAACTATTCTGTAATATGTCTTTAATATGCTGACAGTTAAATGGCAAAACATCGAATAGTAGGTAGGGAATCATTTCCTGTCAAATATATTTGCAAAAACTTGATATGCAAGGATCCTCTCATTGGTCCTTTAGTTTTCTTCAACACATCCTGAAACAGATTGGAGCTTTAGCCAGATGTTGTCGTACAGAGGATGATGCAACTGTACCATTTCTGCATCTAAGGTGCGTCCAAGGTGCGTCCAAGGTGCGTCCAAGGTGCGTCCAAGGTGCGTCCAAGTGCGTCCAAGGTGCGTCCAAGGTGCGTCCAAGGTGCGTCCAAGGTGCAGCCAAGGTGGACTCAAATGTCCATCAATTGTTTTGCAAATACATTTTTATAGGAAATGATTCCTTACTTACAGTATATACAGTACCAGGCACAAGTTTGGACACAGCTACTCATACTCATTCAAGGATTTTTCTTTCTTTATTTTATGATTTATTTATTTTACTATTATTATTATTATTATTTTTTATTATTTCTACATTGTAGAATAATAGTGAAGACATCAAAACTATGAAATAACACATGGAACATTTAGGAACTGAAAAAGTGTTAAACAAATCAAAATATATTTTATATTTGAGATTCATCCAAGTAGCCACCCTTGCCTTAATGACAGCTTTGCACACTCTTGGCATTCTCTCAACTAGCTTCATGACATAGTCACCTGGAATCCATTTCAATTAACAGGTGTGCCTTTTTAAAGTTAAATAGTGAAATTTCTTTCCTTCTTAATGCGTTTGAGCCAATCAGTTGTGTTGTGCAATGTAGGGGTGGTATACAGAGATAGCCTATTTGGTAAAATACAAGTCCATATTATGGCAAGAACAGCTCAAATAAGAATAGAAAAACGACAGTCCATCATTACTTTAAGACATGAAGTTAGTCAATATGGAAAATTTCAAGATCTTTGAAAGTTTCTTCAATTGCAGTCGACAAACTATCAAGCGCTATGATGAAACTGGCTCTCAGAGACCGCTACAGGAAAGGAAGACCCACAGTTACCTCTGCTGCAGAGGATAAGCTCATTAGAGTTAACTGCACCTCAGATTGCAGCCCAAATAAACGCTTCCAGATTTCAAGATCTTGAAAGCTTCTTCAAGTGCAGTCGAAAAACCATCAAGAACTATGATGAAACTGGATCTCATGAGAACCGCCACAGGAAAGGAAGACCCACAGTTACCTCTGCTGCAGAGGATAAGTTCATTAGAGTTACCAGCCTCAGATTGCACCCAAATAAATGCTTCACAGAGTTCAAGTAACAGACACATCTCAACATCAACTGTTCAGAGGAGAATACGTGAATCAGGCCTTCATGGTTGAATTGCTGCAAAGAAACCACTACTAAAGGACACCAATAAGAAGAAGACTTGCTTGGGACAAGAAGCACGTGCAATGGACATTGAGATTTTGGTCCAACTGCCGTGTCTTTGTGAGACGCAGAGTAGGTGAACGGATAATCTCTGCATGTTTGGTTCCCACCGTGAAGCATGGAGGAGGAAGTGTGATGGTCGGGGGTGCTTTGCTGGTGACAATATTGGTGATTTATTGTGAATTCAAGGCACAATTAACCAGCATGGCTACCACAGCATTCTGCAGTGATACGCCATCCCATCTGGTTTGGGCTTAGTGGGACTGTCATTTGTTTTTCAACAGGACAATGACCCAACACACCTCCAGGCTGTGTAAGAGCTTTTTGACCAAGAAGCAGATTGATTGAGTGCTGCATCAGATGACTTGTCCTCCACATCACCGACCTCAACCCAATTGAGATGGTTTAGGATGAGTTGGACCGCAGAGGGAAGGAAAAGCAGCCAACAAGTGCTCAACACACAATATGTGGGAACTCCTTCAAGAATGTTGGAAAAGCATTCCAGGTGAAGCTGGTTGAGAGAATGCCAAGAGTGTGCAAAGCTGTCATCAAGGCAAAGGGTGGCTACTTTGAAGAGTCAAATATAAAATATACTTTGATTTGTTTAACACTTTTTTGGTTACTATTTCATAGTTTTGATGTCTTCACTATTATTCTACAATGTAGAAAATAGTAACAATTAAGAACAACCTTGAATGAGTAGGTGTGTCCAAACTTTTGACTGGTACTGTATGTATAATATAAATATATATATATATATATATGGTGCTGTGAAAAAGTATGCCCTGACACTCAATAACCAGTTGTGCCTCCCTTTAGCTGCGATAACTCCAACCAAACGCTTCCTATAGTTATTGATCAGTCTCTCACATCACTGTTCTGCATGAAACAGTGGGCCAGAATTTCTCCACAGTTGACGTGAGAGACTGATCAACAACTATATGGAAGTGTTTGGTTGGAGTCATCGCAGCAAAAGGGGGGGCAATTACTTTCTCACACAGGGGAATTAGGTGTTGCATCACTTGTTAATTAAATAAAATAAAATAAGTATGTTCTTGTTTATTTGTTCCCTTAGGTTCCCTTTATCTAATATTAGGTTATGGTTGAAGATCTATTAACATTCAGTATTAAAAATATGTAAAAATAGAAAAATCAGAAAGGGGGTAAATACTTTGTTCACAGGGCAGTTTAACCAGTAATATGTGTTAGGATTTTTGTTAATAAATAGTTAAAACAAATTCTAGCTTTAGATAAAACTATAACTAATTGAACTCTGCACGCCTGGTGAAAAGAGATTTGTGTTGTTGGTTATAAAATAAGCAGAAAGGGTCATTCAACTCTGGTTAACTGACCCAACTTAGCCCATGATGTTTAGATAAGGCTGTGGGTCACTTTTTAGGTCTTTCATTATCTTGAGTTGTCTGCTAAAGTGGTAATAAATTATAGTGAGTCTTCAGGATAAATTATTATATTATGTGTCATGTGTGTGTGCTGTGAAGTTGGAATGAACTTTTGAACCTGTTTTCTATTTGTCAGGACAATGAGACTTATTCTGTAACCTATGACGTCATATCTTGTATATAAACCTGTGTTTATGATCAAATGGCAGCGTGCTCGAGAATAAACACTATTATCTAATTTTAATAAGACTGTATCCTGTCTATTTTATGTTAATAAGTATCTTACAAATTCTATAAATAGACAGATTGAATTTATTAATGAGTATATTATCTCTCTCAACATAAAACTAACGGAGGAAAAAAATAATAGAAAGAAGAACAGAAAAAAAGGAGAATAAGATAAAAAAATAAAAGAAAAAGAAAGAAATAGAATGAAAAGAAACAAAGAAAGTAAGGGAAAATAAAAGGAAAGGAAAGAAAAACAGAGGAAATAGGAAGAAATAAAGAAAAGAAACAAAAAAGAGAGAGATAATATACTCATTAATTTAAATTCAAACTGTCTATATAAGAATTGTAGATACCTTATAACAAAAAAGACAGGATACAGTCTTATTAAAATTAGATTAATAGTGTTATTCCGAGCAGCTGCCATTTGCATATAAACACAGGTTTATATACAAGATTATTACGTTCATAGGTTTCAGAATAAGTCTCATTGTCCTGACAAATAGAAAACAGGTTCAAGAAGTTCATTCCAACTTCACAGCACACACACATGACACATAATATATTTATCCTGATAGACTCACTATAATTTATTACCACTTGTCAGCAGACAACTCAAGATGAATGAAAGACGCTAAAAAGTGACCACAGCCTTAATCTAAAACATCTCAGGGCTTAAGTTGGGTCAGTTCAACCAGAGTGAATGACCCTTTCTGATTATTTTTATAATCCAACAACACAAATCTCTTTTCACCAGGCGTGCAGAGTTCAATAGTTATAGTTTTATCTAACAGCTAAATTTGTTTTAAATATTTATAACAAAATTCCTACACATGATACTGGTTAAACTGCCCTGTGAACAAAGTTTTAACCCCCTTTCTGATTTTCCTGATTTTTACAATATTTTTAATACTGAATGTTAATAGATCTTCAACCATAACCTAAATATAGATAAAGGAACCTAAGGGAACAAAATAAACACAAGAACATACCTTATTTTATTTTATTAATTACAAGTGATGCAACACCTAATTCCCCTGTGTGAAGAAATGAATTGCCCCCCCTTTTCTGCGATGACTCAACCAAACACTCTAATAGTTGTTTGATCATCTCTCACGTCAAACTGTGGAGAAAATCTGGCCCACTGTTCATGCAGAACAGTGATGTGAGAGACGATCAATAAGCTATAGGAAGCGTTTTGGTTGGAGTTATCCGCAGCTAAAGGGAGGCACAACTTTGGGGGTTATTTGAGTGTCAGGGGCAAATACTTTTCACAGCACCAAATATATATATAGTTATATATTATTCTATATATATTCATCAGTACCAGTCAAAAATTTGGACCACTACCTACTCATTCAAGGTTGTTCTAATTTTACTTTTCTACATTGTAGATAATAGTGAGAACATCAAAACTAATGAAATATGTAACCAAAAAAGTGTAAACAAATCAAGTATATTTTATATTTTAGACTTCTTCAAAGTAGCCACCCTTTGCCTTGATGCAGCTTTGCACCACTCTTGGCCAATTCTCTCAAACCCAGCTCACCTGAATGCTTTTCTTTTCCAACATTCTTGAAGGAGTTCCCACATATTGTGTGTTGAGCACTTGTTGGCTGCTTTTCCTTCCCTCTGCGGTCCAACTCATCCTAAACCATCTCAATTGGGTTGAGGTCGGGTGATGGTGGAGGACAAGTCATCTGATGCAGCACTCAATCAATCTGCTTCTTGGTCAAAAAGCTCTTACACAGCCTGGAGGTGTGTTGGGTCATTGTCCTGTTGAAAAACAAATGACAGTCCCACTAAGCCCAAACCAGATGGGATGGCGTATCACTGCAGAATGCTGTGGTAGCCATGCTGGTTAATTGTGCCTTGAATTCCAAATAAATCACCAATATTGTCACCAGCAAAGCACCCCCAGACCATCACACTTCCTCCTCCATGCTTCACGGTGGGAACCAAACATGCAGAGATTATCCGTTCACCTACTCTGCGTCTCACAAAGACACGGCAGTTGGAACCAAAAATCTCAATGTCCATTGCACGTGCTTCTTGTCCCAAGCAAGTCTTCTTCTTATTGGTGTCCTTTAGTAGTGGTTTCTTTGCAGCAATTCAACCATGAAGGCCTGATTCACGTATTCTCCTCTGAACAGTTGATGTTGAGATGTGTCTGTTACTTGAACTCTGTGAAGCATTTATTTGGGCTGCAATCTGAGGCTGGTAACTCTAATGAACTTATCCTCTGCAGCAGAGGTAACTGTGGGTCTTCCTTTCCTGTGGCGGTCCTCATGAGATCCAGTTTCATCATAGTTCTTGATGGTTTTTCGACTGCACTTGAAGAAGCTTTCAAAGATCTTGAAATCTGTGAAGCGTTTATTTGGGCTGCAATCTGAGGTGCAGTTAACTCTAATGAGCTTATCCTCTGCAGCAGAGGTAACTGTGGGTCTTCCTTTCCTGTAGCGGTCCTCATGAGAGCCAGTTTCATCATAGCGCTTGATAGTTTGTCGACTGCAATTGAAGAAACTTTCAAAGATCTTGAAATTTTCCATATTGACTAAGCTTCATGTCTTAAAGTAATGATGGACTGTCGTTTTTCTATTCTTATTTGAGCTGTTCTTGCCATAATATGGACTTGGTATTTTACCAAATAGGGCTATCTTCTGTATACCACCCCTACATTGTCACAACACAACTGATTGGCTCAAACGCATTAAGAAGGAAAGAAATTACACTATTTAACTTTAAGAAGGCACACCTGTTAATTGAAATGGATTCCAGGTGACTATGTCATGAAGCTAGTTGAGAGAATGCCAAGAGTGTGCAAAGCTGTCATTAAGGCAAAGGGTGGCTACTTGGATGAATCTCAAATATAAAATATATTTTGATTTGTTTAACACTTTTTCAGTTCCTAAATGATTCCATGTGTTATTTCATAGTTTTGATGTCTTCACTATTATTCTACAATGTAGAAAATAATAAAAATAATAATAATAATAATAGTAAAATAAATAAATCATAAAATAAAGAAAGAAAAATCCTTGAATGAGTAGAGTAGCTGTGTCCAAACTTGTGCCTGGTACTGTATATACTGTAAGTAAGGAATCATTTCCTATAAAAATGTATTTGCAAAACAATTGATGGACATTTGAGTCCACCTTGGCTGCACCTTGGACGCACCTTGGACGCACCTTGGACGCACCTTGGACGCACCTTGGACGCACCTTGGACGCACCTTGGACGCACCTTGGACGCACCTTGGACGCACCTTAGATGCAGAAATGGTACAGTTGCATCATCCTCTGTACGACAACATCTGGCTAAAGCTCCAATCTGTTTCAGGATGTGTTGAAGAAAACTAAAGGACCAATGAGAGGATCCTTGCATATCAAGTTTTTGCAAATATATTTGACAGGAAATGATTCCCTACCTACTATTCGATGTTTTGCCATTTAACTGTCAGCATATTAAAGACATATTACAGAATAGTTACAGTATAATGTACATATTTGACAACACGACCATGCTTCATCATAAATCAAGATTCGCTAAAGGTTTATGTTTTTTTTTACCCATGACCACGTTGTTCAATCAATGTTGATATAAATGTAACCAGTGACAGGAACACGCCTTCCAGGTGTCCAGTGACGGGAACACGCCTTCTAGGTGTCCAGTGACAGGAACATGCCTTCCAGGTGTCCAGTGACAGGAACACGCCTTCCAGGTGTCCAGTGACAGGAACACGCCTTCCAGGTGTCCAGTGACAGGAACACGCCTTCCAGGTTTCCATGACAGGAACACGCCTTCCAGGTTGTCCAGTTGACAGGAACACGCCTTCCAGGTGTCCAGGTGCAGGAACACGCCTTCCAGGTGTCCCAGTACAGACACGCCTTCCAGGTTCCAGTGGCAGGAACACGCCTTCCAGGTGTCCAGGAATGTGAAAGAATCCTATTCCTTTCTCTGATCCCTTTTCATCCCTTTAAATGATTGATGTCTGATGTGTTTCCCTCATGAAACAGGACAGAGGGTCAATCCATCTCCTGTAACTATCCCTCCCTCCTCTCCTCTCCTCTCTCTCGATCCCTTTCCCTCTCTCTCTCTCTCCTTCCCTTTCCCTCTCTCTCTCCCCTCTCTCTCCTCTCTCCCTCGATCCCTTTCCCCTCTCCTCTCCTTCCCTTTCTCCTCTCCTCTCCTCTCTCTCCTCTCCTCTCCTCTCCTCTCCTCTCCTCCCCTCGATCCTTTTCCCTCTCTTCCTCTCCTCGATCCCTTTCTCCTCTCTCTTCCTCTCCTTCCCTTCCTCTCCTCTCCTCTCCTCTCCTCTCCTCCTCTTCCTCGATCCCTTTCCCTCTCTCTCTCCTTCCCTTTCTGCCTCTCCTCTCCTCTCCTCTCCACTCTCCTTCTCCTTCCCCTCTCTTCTCCTCTCCTTCCTTTCTGCCTCTCCTCTCTCTCCTTCTCCTCTCCTCTCCCTTCTCCTCTCTTCTCCTCCCTCCCTTTCTGCCTCTCCTCTCCTCTCCCTTCCCCTCCCCTCTCTCCCTTTCTTTATCTTCTTCCCTCCTCATCCCTTCCAGTCTCTTAAGCCCATTCCCTCTACCTCCACCAGTCTCTCTAAGCCCCATTACCTCTACCTCCACCAGTCTCTCTAAGCCATTACCCTCTACCTCCACCAGTCTCTATAAGCCATTACCTCTACCTCCACCAGTCTCTCTGAGCCCCATTACCCTCTACCTCCACCAGTCTCTATAAGCCCTTACCCTCTACCCAACAGTCTCTTAAGCCCTTACCTTACCTCCACCAGTCTCTCTAGCCCCATTACCCTCTACCTCCACCGACTCTATAAGCCCCATTACCTCTACTCCACCAGTCTCTATAAGCCCCATTACCCTCTACCTCCACCAGACTCTCTGAGCCCCATTACCTCTACCTCCACGATCTATAAGCCCCATTACCCTCTACCTCACCAGTCTCTATAAGCCCCATTACCCTCTACTCCCACCAGTTCTCTAAGCCCCATTACCCTCTACTCTCCACAGTCTCTTCAGCCCCATTACCTCTACTCCACCAGTCTCTCTAAGCCCCATTACCTCTACCTCCACCAGTCTCTTAACCCATACCCTCTACCTCCACCAGTCTCTCTAAGCCCCATTCCCTCTACCTCCACCAGTCTCTCTAAGCCCATTACCTTCCACCCACCAGTCTCCAAGCCCATACCTCTACCTCCACCAGACTCTAGCACGCCATTACCCTCTACCTCCACCAGCTCTATAAGCCCATTACCCTCTACCTCCACCAGATCTCTGAGCCCCATTACCCTCCCTCCACCAGATCTATAAGCCCCATTACCCTCTACCTCCACCAGTCTCTATAAGCCCCATTACCCTCTACCTACCAGTCTCTACGCCATTCCTCTACTCCACCAGTCTCTCTAAGGCCCATTACCTCTACTCACGTCTCTCTAAGCCCCATTCCTCTACCTTCACCAGTCTCTATAAGCCCCATTACCCTCTACCTCCACCAGTCTCTCTAAGCCCCATTACCTCTACCTCCACCGTCTCTCTAGCCCCATTACCTTCACCTCCACAGCTCCTCTAAGCCCCATTACCCTCTACCTCCACCAGACTCTATAAGCCCCATTACCCTCTACCTCCACCAGTCTCTCTAAGCCCATTCCCTCTACCTCCACCAGACTCTATAAGCCCCATTACCCTCTACCTCCACCAGTCTCTCTAAGCTCCATTACCCTCTACCTCACCAGTCTCTCTCTGAGCCCCATTACCCTCTACCTCCACCAGTCTCTCTAAGCCCATTACCTCTACTCCACCAGTCTCTATAAGCCCCATTACCCTCTACTCCACCAGTCTCTCTAAGCCCCATTACCTCTACCTCCACCAGTCCTCTAAGCCCCATTACCTTCCACCTCCACCGTCTCTCTAAGCCCCATTACCCTCTACCTCCACCAGTCTCTCTGAGCCCATTACCCTCTACCTCCCCAATCCATCTTATCAACTCTGATACTACAGGGACTGTCTGGGCCCTGAGAGGAGAGCCATCTTATCAACTTGATATTACAGGGACTGTCTGGGCCTGAGAGTGGAATCCCATTTTCAGCTCTGATACTACAGGACTGTCTGGGCCTTGAGAGGGGAATCCATCTTATCAACTCTGATATTACAGGGACTGTCTGGGCCCTGAGAGTGGAATCCATCTTATCAACTCTGATACTACGGGACTGTCTGGGCCCTGAGAGGGGAATCCCTTATCAACTCTGATACTACAGGGACTGTCTGGGCCCTGAGAGTGGAATCCATCTTATCAGCTCTGATACTACAGGGACTGTCTGGCCTGGGGAGGGAATCATCTTATCACTCTGATATACAGGACTGTCTGGGCCTGAGAGGGGAATCCATCTTATCAGACTCTGATACTACAGGGACTGTCTGGGCCCTAGAGGAGAATCCATCTTATCAACTCTGATACTACAGGACTGTCTGGGCCCTGAGAGGAGAATCCATCTTTATAACTCTGATACTACAGGGACTGTCTGGGCCCTGAGAGGAATCCATCTTATCAACTCTGATATTACGGGACTGTCTGGGCCTGAGAGGGAATCCATCTTATCAGCTCTGATATTACAGGGACTGTCTGGCCCTGAGAGGAGAATCCATCTTATCAACTCTGATATTACAGGGACTGTCTGGGCCTGAGAGGAGAATCCATCTTTCAACTCTGATATTACAGGGACTGTCTGGGCCCTGAGAGGGGAATCCATCTTATCAGCTCTGATATTACAGGGACTGTCTGGGCCCTGGGAGGGGAATCCATCTTATCAGCTCTGATATTACAGGGACGTCTGGGCCCTGAGAGGAATCCATCTTATCATCTCTGATATTACAGGGACTGTCTGGGCCCTGAGAGGGGAATCCATCTTATCAACTCTGATATTACAGGACTGTCTGGGCCCTGAGAGGGGAATCCACTTATCGCTCTGATACTACAGGGACTGTCTGGGCCCTGAGAGGGGAATCCATCTTATCAACTCTGATATTACAGGGACTGTCTGGGCCCTGAGAGGGATCCATCTTATCAACTCTGATATACAGGGGCTGTCTGGGCCCTGAGAGGAAATCCATCTTATCAACTCTGATACTACAGGGACTGTCTGGGCCCTGAGAGGGTCCATCTTTCAACTCTGATATTACAGGGACTGTCTGGGCCTTGAGAGGAGAATCCATCTTATCAGCTCTGATATTACAGGGACTGTCTGGGCCCTGAGAGGGGAATCCATCTTATCAACTCTGATACTACAGGGACTGTCTGGGCCCTGAGAGTGGAATCCATCTTATCAACTCTGATATTACAGGGACTGTCTGGGCCTTGAGAGGGGAATCCATCTATATCAGCTCTGATATTACAGGGACTGTCTGGGCCCTGAGAGGGAATCCATCTTATCATCTCTGATACTACAGGGACTGTCTGGGCCTTGAGAGGGGAATCCATCTTGTCAATATGGGGGCGCCTGTTCCACTTTGGAAAAAATCGTGCCCAAATTAAACTGCCTCGTACTCTATTCTAGATCGTACAATATGCATATTATATTATATGGATAGACACTCTCAAGTTTCTAAACTGTTTGAATTATATCTGTGAGTAAACAGAACTCATTTTGTAGCAAACTTCCAAACAGGAAGTGAAAAATCTGAAAACGATGCTCTGTCCAGGGCTGCCTATTGATTGCTTATATTTATGATGCATGCACTGCATACGCTTCACTAGATGTCAACAAGCAGTGGAGGTGGAATGGGGTTCTAGCTGATCTGAGTCAAAGAGCCTTTGACTTCTGGAATGCCAATTTGTCATTTCTAATGTACAGCTCTCGATTTTTCACACTCTATCTAAAAATGTATTCATAATCCTTAAACAGAATCATTTTGTAGCAAACTTCCAACAGTTTAGGAAATCCTCCCCCCTGCCTCAGTCCAACCGCACTCTGTTATATTTATGGAATGCATGCACTGCATACCTTTCACTAGATTAAAAGCCAGTGGAAGGTGGTGGTGGCGTCCCGGGGTCGAACCAAGCTCTTGGAATTACGTGTCCAGAATTTCCTTTCTCTACCTAGGCGCGGGAAGCACCTCCATATTGTCTTATGATAAGCGTTCGCTATACACGGCTTATAATCTCCGCTTTTGTTTTTATTGATACATATTAGAAAACATCATAAAGTAGTTTTTTCACACGGTTCATCAGTTTATTTTCAACGTTTAATGGGACTTTTGGAGTTTTCCGTTCTCTGCGTCGAGAGAAATTGGAATGTTCTCAACATTGGCTAGGCTCCTTGTGGAGCGAATTCGACAGGAGAAGACATTCTAAAATCAAACAACATTTATTCTGGACAAAGACTCCTTGTACAAGATTCTGATGGAAAGCTTCAGCAAAATAAGACAATTTATGTTATTTCGTATTTCTAGTGGAAATGTGGTCCTATTATCCGCGTTTTGCGGGCGCTGTCTCGCTATAACTAAGCTGTTTGTTATGTAAAGTTATTTTTTTTAATCTAACACGGCGGGTGCATTAAGAACCAGTATCTTTCCATTTACTGATCCAACATGTATTTTTTAGTAAAGTTTTAAGATGAATTCTTTGGTCAGATTAGGTGAATGTCCAAACTAGCTCCGAACATTCTGTTACGTGATCGATGCTACATTTCACAATGTATAACCACGTTTGCAGCTCTAAATATGCACATTTTCGACACAAAATATAACGTGTATTGATTAACCTGGATGTTATAAGACTGTCATCGATGAAGTTGGTCAAGGTAGTGATTCATTTCTATTCTTTTCTGTTTTTGCGATCCTACCTTTTTGTCTAAATGCATTTGTGTTTTGGCTTGTGGTAAGCTAATATAATGCTATATTGTGTCTTCGGCTGTAAAACACTTAAAAATACGAATATTGGCTGGATTCACAAGATGTTTGTCGTTTATTTGCTGTACACCATGTATTTTCATAAATGTTTTATTTTTATGATGAGTATTTAGGTATTCACGTTGCTCCTGTAATTATTCTGGCTGCTTTGTGATATGCTATTGGTATTATTTGATTGATGGTAGCTGTAATGTAAAACTATGATTTATACCTCAATATGCATATTTTCGAACAAAACAATAAATTTATTGTTATAACATGTTTATAAGACTGTCATTCTTGTGAAGTTTTTCTTGTTAGTGACTAATTATATCTCTATTTGGTCGCGTTTATGCTGTGCTACCTATGCGGTAGAAAAATTGTGAAAATATTGGTGAGTCTTTTGCTATTGTGGTTAGCTATAGAAATACATATTGTGTTTCGATGTAAAACATTTTAAAAATCGGAAATTGATGGCTGGATTCACAAGATGTTTTATCTTTCATTTGCTGTAGTGACTTGTGATTCATGAAAATTATATATATGATGATACCGAGGTCGCCGTAGCTAGGCTATGTCTAGTCAGCTTTTTGATGAGGAGATCCCGGTCCGGAGAGAAGAACCTGTAGAGGATTTATTAAGAAACCCATTCTTTCTATCTCCTCCTCTCTTTCTCTCTCTTCTCGCTCCTCTCTTTCCCCTCCCTTTTTACACTGTAAGATGGTCAGAGTTTAGGGGAACGTATGAATGGAGAGAGGAGAGAGAGAGAGAGAGAGAGAGAAGGAGGAGAGAGGAGAGAGAGAGGGCTGTGATTCAGGGTCTCTCTCAGCCAGTCTTCAGGTGTCTCAGCCCTCTCTCTCTCTCCATCTTTTGTGATGTGACATGGAGCATGGAGGAGAATGGAAGACATGACTGACAACTCGCACGTAAGCACACACACACCACGACACACGACACACACACGATACACACACACACACACACACTCACACACACACAATCCAGCTGGCAACAGCAGGAGAAGGAGAGGCAGGTGAAGATCAAAGTACAAGATGGCAATCTCTCTCTGTGTCTACCTCCACTGTAAATATAAACCTCAACCACAACGCACACACCATCACACCACACACACTGTAAATTATCACGGTGGCAGAGGTCACTGAATGTAGAATATCCTAGTCTGAATTAAACTGTGCCTCATTCAGTGCCTGTTTGTTATTAAATGTGCAGAGGTTGAATTTGAAATGATTTACGGTTCAATTTGCTCTCATTGCTCTTTTACATATCTCTGTAGAATCCCGTCATCAATGCAGTTTATGTACCTTGTTGAACGTAACAATGTTATTACTGCAAACAGAGGCAAGGTACAGGCGGTCAGGCTCAGCGTCAGGCAGAGTGGCCAGCGAGACGGGCTCAGGGGTCAGGCAGAGTGGCCAGGAGCGACGCGGCTCAGGGTCAGGCGAAAGGTGGCCAGAGAACGGGTTCTAGGGTCAGCAGAGTGGCCAGGAGAACTTGGGATTCAGGGTCGGCACACTGGCAGGAGGACGGGTCACGGTCAGAGCAGAGTGGCAGGAGGACCGGCTCAGGGTCGGCAGGCCAGGACGGTCGGGCATGGAGGATGGCCAGTCAACGGGTTCCAGGCACGGTGGCCAGGAGGACGGGTTTCAGGGTCAGGCAGAGTCCATGGAGACGGGTTCAGGTGTCAGCGAAGTGGGCAGGAGGATCAGGGCTTCCAGGGTCAGGCCTGAGTAGGCCAGGAGCGAGGGCTCAGGTCGGCAGAAGTGGCCAGGGGACGGGTTCGGTCACGCAGAGTGGCCAAGAGGAGGGTCGGGTGGCAGATCCGAGGTCGAGGTTCAGTACAATGTGCAGGTAGGACGGTTCATGGAGGTCAGGGTAGACAAGGCAAAGGGTCAAGCCAAATCGCCTGGAGGCGAGAACAAAGAGAGCCTGGGGAAAAGCCGAGGAGCAGTGACAGGGACAAACTCTGGTAAGCTTGACAACAAGACCACTGGCACAGACAAACAGAGAACACACAGGTATAAATACACAGGGGATAATGGGGAATATGTGCGACCCCCGGAGGGGGGTGGGAGCAAGCACAGGGGAACGTCGCGCGTGTCAGGGGTATTCTCATGCTATCTGCATACTGGCTGGTGAGAACAGAACACGTTCTCCATCAGGGAATTCTACCTGTTTACAGGAGGAGTTTCTCTCTCTGTGACATCTCTTTCATAGTGCTCATTGTGTTCTGAGGTTCAGTTTAAACACCTCACTGAGGGGCTCGACCAAAACCCTTCATCAATATTAGACATTTCAAATTCAATGTTGACAATAGTATTTGAGTTACACAGAAGATGGTGTCGACAGTCATGGCAGCTCTGCTTCTAGCTCCTACGCAACTTGGCAGTTTTTCGGGTTTTTTGTGTGTTATTTCTTACATTATTAACCCAGAACTATTTTTTGGTGTTATTACATACAGCCGGAAATAAATTTTGGATATCGCCAGCATTACCAGAAATACGAATTTCCCTTCCCAACAAATCACCGGGGGCAGACTGCCTTCCCTCCAGGACACCTACAGCACCCGATGTCACAGGAAGGCCATAAAGATCATCAAGGACAACAACCACCTGAGCCACTGCCTGTTCACCCCTCTATCACCCAGAAGGCGAGGTCAGTACAGGTGCATCAAAGCGGGGACCGAGAGACTGAAAAACAGCTTCCATCTCAAGACCATCAGACTGTTAAATAGCCGTCACTATAGTAGGCAGCCACCAGCCGGTTACGTAACCCTGCACCTTAGAGGCTGCTGCCCTGGATACATAGACTTGGAATCACTGGTCACTTTAATAATGGAACACTAGTCACTTTAATAATGTTTACATACTACTTTACTCATCTCATATGTATATACTGTTTTCTACTGTATTTTAGTCTATGCCACTCTGTCAATGCTCATCCTAATATTTATATATTTCTTAATTCCATTATTTTACTTTTAGATTGGTGTGTATTGTGGTGAATTGTTAGATATTACTTCACTGTAAGTTTGTAAACAAAGAAAATGTAAACAAACACTATATAGCATCAGAACATGGTTAAAAGTACCGTGTTGATATCATTTTTACCAAACCAGGGGCTGGGAGTAGGCTGTGTTATTGTTTCTACTGCTGAATGTCTCTTTAAAGTCTAAAGACTGAACAGTCTATCTGCTGTTGGTTACCTGTTGCTCCCTACTGAACTCAATATAAATCTTGTTAATTCACAAATAGCTACTGAACAGAGTTTGACTTGGCTACCACATGTCCTTAAGGTATTCAGCCATTTCTCTTTGGTGATTAAAAGCTACAGTCATTGAAATCTATTTTTGTAAGAGAGTCATGAGTCACGATAGAGAACTTCTTCAGCTTCATGGT
The DNA here is from genome assembly GCF_002910315.2 of Salvelinus sp. IW2-2015. Lineage (NCBI taxonomy): Eukaryota > Metazoa > Chordata > Actinopteri > Salmoniformes > Salmonidae > Salvelinus > Salvelinus sp. IW2-2015. The sequence goes on from NW_019946527.1 coordinate 95,783, forward strand.
TGAACAGGTTGGGGTCGTTCAGCCTCTCTGTCTGACCTGTCTGTATCCTTCTGACGCGGTGGAGGTGGTACCTTCTGTCTCTTACCTTACTGTCCCTTCTGGACCCAGGTGGAGGTGGGACCTCTTTCCTACTTACGTTCGTTCTGACCGGTGGGGTGGTCACTCCTGTCCTCACCTATGTATCCTTCTGGACCCAGGTGGAGGTGTTCACCTCTCTGTCTCTAACCTACTGTATCCTTCTGACCCAGGTGGAGGTGTTCACCTCTCTGTCTCTAACCTACTGTATCTTCTGGACCAGCGTGGAGGTGTTCACCTCTCTGTCTCTACCTACTGATCTGTTCTGGACCCAGGTGGAGGTGTTCACCTCTCTGTCTCTAACCTACTGTATCTTCTGGACCAGGTGGAGGTGTTCACTCTCTGTCTTAACCTACTGTATCTCTGGACCAGGTGGAGGTGTTCACCCTCTGTCTCTAACCTACTGTATCCTTCTGGACCAGGTGGAGGTGTTACCTCTCTGTCTCTACATGTCTTCGACAGTAGTGTCCTTCTGCCCGATCTTTGCCGGTGGAGGTGGTCTCTCTGTCTCTCACTACTTATCTGGAGTAGTGTTCCTCTCTGACTTGTATCGACAGGTGGGGTGTTCCCTCTCTGTCTCTAACCTACTGTATCCTTCTGGACCAGGTGGAGGTGTTCACCTCTCTGGTTCTACCAACTACTGTTATCCTTCTGGGACCGGTGGAGTGTGTCAACTCTCGTCTCTAAAACCTCCGTTCCTTCTGGTAGCCAGTGGAGTGTTCACTCTCTGTCTTACCTACTGTATCCTTCTGGACCAGGTGGAGGTGTTTACCTTCTCTGTCTGCTAACCTACTGTATCTTTGGACCCAGGTGAGAGTGTCTCCTCCTGTCTCTAACCTAACTGTATCTTCTGGACCCAGGTGGAGGTGTCTAACTCTGTCTCTAACCTACTGTATTCCTTCTGGACGAGTGGAGGTGTTCACCTCTCTGCTTGACCTACTGCATTCCTTTGGACCAGGTGGAGGTGTGCTTACACCTCTTGTCTCTTTAACCTCCTGTATCCTTCTGGGACCAGGTGGAGGTGGTCACCCTCTGTTCTCTACTCTGGTATCCTTCTGGACCCAGGTGAGTTGGTCACTCTTCTGTTTACCTATCTGTTATCTTCTGGACCCAGGTGGAGGTGTTCACTCTCTGTCTCTTATCACTGTTCTTTCTGGACCAGGTGGAGGGTGTCACCTCTCTGTTCTAACACACTGTACCTTCTGCCCAGGTGGAGGTGTTCACCTCTCTGTTCCTACCTACTGTTCTTCCTGGACCCAGGTGGAGGTTTCCCCTCGTCTGTCTCTTACCTACTGTATTCCTTCTGGACCAGGTTGGAGGTGTGTACCATCTCTGTCTTAACTACTGTATCCTTCTGACCGTGGAGGTGTTCACGCTCTCTGTCTCTAACCACTATTCCTTGTGGACCCAGGTGGGGGTGGTCCCTCTCTGTCTCTTAACCTCTGTATCTTCTGACCCAGGTGAGGTGTTCAGCTCTCTGTCTTCTACTGTATCCTCTGGGACCCAGGTGGAGGTGTTCACTCTCTTGTTCTACCTCTCGTATCTTCTGGACCCAGGTGGAGGTGTTCAACTCTCTGTTCTACTACTGTATCTTCTGGCCAGGTGGAGGTGTTCACCTCTCTGTCTCTAACTCTCGTATCCTTCTGGAGCCAGTGGAGTGTTATCTTCTTCTGTTAACCTACTGTATCTTTGGACCGGTGAGGTGTTTCCTCTCTGTTCTACCTACTGTATCTTCTGGACGCAGGTGAGGTGTTCCTTCTCTGTCTCTCAGCTACGTATCCTTTGGACCAGGTGGAGGTGTTACCTTCTGATCTCTAACCTACTGTTCCTTTCTGGCCCAGGTGGAGTGTTCATCTCTGTCTCTACTACTGATCCTTCTGGACCCAGCGTGGAGGTGTTCCTCTTTCTCACCGCTGTATTGACAGTGAGGTGGTCTTCTACCTACGTGTCTCTTCTGGACCGGGGAGGGGTGTTCACCTCTCTGTCTTACTATGTTTCTCTGACCAGGTGGAGGTGTTCACCTCTCTGTCTTACACTGTCTTCTGAACGCTCTCTCGGCTTAACTAGTCCTTCTGGACCAGGTGGAGGTGGTCACCTCTCTGTCTCTAACTATGTATCCTTCTGACGCGTGGAGGTGTCCTTCTGTCTCTTAACCTACTGTATATCCTCTGGAACCGGTGGAGGTGTCATCTCTGTCTTCTAACCTACTGTATCTTCTGGACCAGTGTACCTGTTACGCTGTTCCTGGCCAGGTGGAGGTGTACCTCTCTGTCTCTACACTACTGTATCTCTGGACAGGTGGAGGTGGTCACCTCCTCTGTCTCTAACTTACTGTATCTTCTGGCCAGTGGGGTGTTCACATCTCTGTCTCTACACCTACTGTTCCTTCTGGACAGGTGGGGGATCGCACTCCACCCGTCTCCCGGCTTGGCCGGGGTTTGGAGGCTGTCTCCTCTCTGTCTCTAACCTACTGTATCCTTCTGGACCAGGTGGAGGTGTTCCCTCTCTGTCTCACACCTCTGTTCCTTCTGGACCCAGGTGGAGGTCGTACCTCTCTGTCTTAACTTGTATCCTTCTGGACCAGGTGGAGGTGTTCACCTCTCTGGTCTCTTACTACTGTATCCTTCTGGACCCAGGTGGAGGTGCCCTCTCTGTCTCTAACTACTGTTCCTTCTGGACCCAGTGGAGGTGTCACTCTCTGTCTCTAACCTACTGTATCCTTCTGGACCCAGGTGGGAGGTGGTCACCTCTCTGTCTCTAACCATACTATCCTCTGGACACCAGGTGGAGGTGGTCACCTCTCTGTCTCTAACCTACTGTATCCTTCTGGACCCAGGTGGAGTGTTCACCTCTCTGTCTCTAACCCTACTGTATCCTTCTGACCCAGGTGGAGGTGTCTTTCACCCTCTCTGTCTCTTACCTTACTGTATCCTTCTGGACCCCGGTGGAGGTTGTCACCTCTCTGTCTCTAACACTACTGTATCCTTCTGGCGCCAGGTGGGGTCGTACCTCTCTGTCTAACCTACTGTATCCTTCTGGACCAGGTGGAGTTCACCTCTCTGTCTCTACCTACTGTATCTTCTGGACCAGGTTGAGGTGTTCACCTCTCTGCTCTCTACCTACTGTATCCTTTGGACCAGGTGGAGGTTCACCTCTCTCTGTTTAACCTCTGTATCTTCTGGACCCAGGGGAGTGTACCTTTGTCTCTAACCTACTGATCTTCTGACCAGGGAGGTGTTCACTCTCTGTCCTCAACCTACTGTATCCTTCTGGACCCAGGTGGGAGGTGTTCACTCTCTGTCTCTACCTCTGATCTTCTGGTCAGGTGGAGGTGTTCATCCTCTCTGTCTCTAACCTACTGTATCCTTCTGGACCCAGGTGGGGTGTTCACCTCTCTGTCGTCTAACCTACTGTATCTTCTTATGGACCGTGGAGTGGGTCACCTCTCTGTCTCTAACCTACTGATTCCTTCTGGACCCAGGTGGAGGTGTCACCTCTCTGTCTCTCAACCTACTGTATCCTCTCTTCGGACCCAGGTGGAGGTGTCACCTCTCTGTCTCCTAACCTACTGTATCCTTCTGACCCAGGTGGAGGTGGTTCACCTCTCTGTCTCTAACTACTGTATCCTTCTGGACCAGGTGGAGGTGTTCACCTCTCTGTCTCTAACCTACTGTATCCTTCTGGAACCCAGTGGAGGGTGTCACCTCTCTGTCTCTAACCTACTGTATCCTTCTGGCCCAGGTGGATGGTTCACCCTCTGTCTCTAACCTACTGTATCCTTACATGACCCAGGATGAGGTGTTCACCTCTCTGTCTCTAACCTACTGTATCTTCTGGACCCAGGTGGAGTGGTCTACTCTCTTCTCTACCTTACTGTATCCTTCTGGACCAGGTGGAGGTGGGTCACCTCTCTGTCTCTAACTACTGTATCCTTCTGGACCCAGGTGGGTGGTCACCCTCTGTCTCTAACCTCTGTATCTTCTGGCCCAGTCGTGGAGGTGTTCACCTCTCTGTCTCTACCTACTGTATTCCTTCTGGACCAGGTGGAGTGTTTCACCTCTGTCTCTACTCTAGTATCCTCTGGACCCAGTGGAGGTGTTCACCCTTGTCTCTAACCTACTGTTCCTCTGACGCCAGGTGGGGTGGTCACCTCTCTGTCTCTAACCTATGTTCCTTCTGACCCAGGTGGAGGTGCACCTCTCTGTCTCTAACCTACTGTATCCTTCTGGACCAGGTGGAGGTGTCACCTCTCTGTTCTCTAACCTACTGATACTCTTCTGGACCAGGTGGAGGTGTCACCTCTTGTCTCTAACCTACTGTATCCTTCTGGACCAGGTGGAGGGGTCACCTCTCTGTCTCTAACCTACTGTATCTTCTGGACCCAGGTGGAGTGTTACCTTCGTCCTCAACCTCTGTATCCTTCTGGACCCAGGTGAGGGTTCCCTCTCTGTCTCTAACCTACTGTATCTTCTGGACCAGGGAGGTGTCACCTCTCTGTTCTCTAACCTACTGATCGTCCTCGGACCAGGTGAGGGTGTTCACCTCTCTGTCTCTAACCTACTGTATCCTCTTGGACCAGGTGGAGGTGGTCACCTCTGTTCTCATAACCTACTGTATCCTTCTGACCCAGGTGGAGGTGTTCACCTCTCTGTCTCTAACCTACTGTATCCTTCTGGACCAGGTGGAGGTGTCTCACCTCCTGTCTCTAACCTACTGTATCCTTCTTGGACCCAGGTGGAGGGTGTCACTCTCTGTCTTACCTACTGTATCCTTCTGGCCCAGGTGGAGGTGGTACCTCTCTGTCTCTACCTACTGATATCCTTCTGGACCCAGGTGGAGGTGTCACCTCTCTGTCTCTAACCACCTGTCCTTCTGGACCCAGGTGGAGGTTCACCTGCTCTGTCTCTAACCTACTGTATCTTTGACCCAGGTGGGTGCGTCACCTCTCTCGTCTCTAAACTACTGTATCTTCTGGACCCAGGTGGAGGTGTTCACCCTTCTGTCTTAACACTGTATCCTTCTGGACACGGTGGAGTGTTCCCTCTCTGTCTCTCTAACCTACTGTATCCTTCTGGACCAGGTGGAGGTGTTCACCTCTCTCTGTCTCTACCTACTCGTATCCTTCTGGACCAGGTGGAGTGTTCACCTCTCTGTCTTAACCTTACTGTATTCCTTCTGGACCCAGGTGGAGGTGGTCACCTTCTGTCTCTACCTACTGTATCCTTCTGGACACCCGCTGGAGGTGTTCATCCTCTGTCTCTCACCTACTGTATCCTTCTGGACCCAGGTGGAGGTGGTCACCTCTCTGTCTCTACCTACTGTATCCTTCTGGACCCAGGTGGAGGTGTTCACCTCTCTCTTCTCTAACCTCTGTATCTTCTGGACCAGGTGGAGGTGTCACTCTCTGTCTCTAACCTACTGTATCTTCTGGACCAGGTGTGGAGGTGTTCACCTCATCTGTCTCTAACCTGCTGAATTCTTCTGGACCCGGTGTGAGGTGTCACCTCTCTGGTCCTCTAACTACTGATCCTTCTGGACCCAGGTGGAGGTGTCACCTCTTGTCTCTGTAACCCATCTTGTACTCCTGGACCCAGTGGGGTGTTCACTCTCTTGCTCTAACCTATCACTGTATCCGGTGTGCGACCAGTGTGGAGGTGTTCCTCTCTGTCTCTACTACTGATTTCCTTCTGGACCCAGGTGGAGGTGTTTCCCTCTCTGTCTCTACCTACTATGTCCATATCTTTGGACCCAGGTGGAGGTGGTTCACTCTCTGTTCTAACCTTACTGTATCTTCTGGACCAGGTGGATGCGTGGTCACCTCTCTGTCTCTAACCTACTGCAATCCTTCTCGGACCCAGGTGGAGGTGTTCACCCTCTCTGCTCTCTAAACCTACTGTTATCCTTCTGGACCCAGGTGGAGGTGTTTCACCTCTCTGTCTCCTCTATACCGTACTGTATCCTCTCTGAGGACCCAGGCCGTGGAGGTGGTGCACCTCTCTGTCTCTAACCTACTGTATCCTTCTGGACCCAGGTGGAGGTGTTCACCCTCTCTGTCTCTCTAACCACTCTACTGTTCCTTCTGGACCCAGGTGAGGTGGTTGTTCTCTTTCTCTCTCCCTCTCTCTCTCTCTCTCTCTCTCTCTCTCTCTCCTCTCTTCTCTCTCTCTCTCTCTCTCTCTCTCTCCTTCTCTCTTCTCTCTCTCTCTCTCTCTCTCTTCTCTCTCTCTCTCTCTCTCTCTCTCTCTCTCTCTCTCTCTCTCTCTCTCTCTCTTCTCCTTCATCTCTCCTCTCTCTTCTCTCTCTCTCTCTCTCTTCTCTCTCTCTCTCTCTGCTCTCTCTCTCTCTCTCTCTCTCTCTCTCTCTCTCTCTCTCTCTCTCTCTCTCTCTCTCTCTCTTTCTAGCTATTGTCATTCCTCTGCTGTCTTGTCATTCTCTCTTGCTCTGTCTGTCCCTCTGCTCTTGTCATTCCCTCTGCTGTCTTGTCATTCCCTCTGGCTGTCTTGTCATTCCCTCTGCTGTTTGTCATTCCCTCTGCTGTCTTGTCATTCCCTCTGTGAGTTCTTGTCCCAGAGTCATCTTGAGATGCATGACCAAGAATGCAACCATTAAATGGATGAGTGATTTTGAACCAGTGCTGTGTGGTGTGTGTGTGTGTGTGTGTGTGTGCGTGTGTGTGTGTGTGTGTGTGTGTGTGTGTGTGTGTGTGGGTGTGTGTGTGTGTGTGTGTGTGTGGTGTGTGTGGTGTGTGGTGTGTGTGTGTGACCGTGGTCAATGCAATTACCTCAGTGTAATCTCCTTGTACTTCAGTAGGTGTAAACAGAAGTTATCTATGGAAGTCAAGGATCATTGACCA
>NW_019946527.1:104380-105697 GCF_002910315.2 Salvelinus sp. IW2-2015
CTCCTGGCCACTCTGCCTGACCCTGAACCCGTTCTCCTGGCCACTCTGCCTGACCCTGAGCCCGTCCTCCTGGCCACTCTGCCTGACCCTGAGCCCGTCCTCCTGGCCACTCTGCCTGACCCTGAGCCTGCCTGCCTGTACCTTTGCCTCTGTTGCAGTAATAAACATTGTTACTTCAACAAGGTCTAATAACATGCCAGTTGATGAGGGATTTCTACAGATGATTATGTAAAGGCATGATGAGTCAAATGTTAACCTAATCATTTCAATTCAACTCTCACATTTATATAACAAACAGGCTATGATATGAGGACACAGTTTAAGTTCATGACTAGTGATATTCTCAGTTCAGGAGCCTCTGTCCACGGATTATATTTACAGTGTGTGTGCGTGTGTGTGTGTGCGTGTGTGTGTGAGGTTTATATTTACAGTGGAGTGTAACACAGAGAGAGATTGCCATCTTGTACTTTGACCTTTCACCTGCTCTTCCTTCTCCTGCTGGTTGCCAGCTGGATGTGTGTGTGTGAGTGTGTGTGTGTGTGTGTGTATCGTGTGTGTGTCGTGTGTCGTGTGTGTGTGTGCTTACGTGCGAGTTGTCAGGTCATGTTCTCCATTCTCCTCCATGTCTCCATGTACACATCACAACAAGATGGAGAGAGAGAGAGGGCTGAGACACGCTGAGACTGGGCTGAGAGAGACCCTGGAATCAGCACCCTTCTCTCTCTCTCTCTCTCTCTCTCTCTCTCTCTCTCTCTCTCTCTCTCTCTCTCTCTCATCTCATACGTTCCCCTAAATCCCACTGAGACTGGAACCATCTTACAGTGTAAAAGAGGGAGGGGAAAGAGAGGAGCGAGAAGAGAGAAAGATAGAGGAGGAGAGAATAGAAAAGAATGGGTGTCTTAATAAATCCTCTACCGCTTCTCTCTCCCGGATCCGGGATCCTCCTCATCAAAAAAGCTGACTAGCATAGCCTAGCCTAACGCGACATGGATATCATATAATATAATTTTCATGAAATCACAAGTCCAATACAGCAAATGAAAGATAAACATCTTGTGAATCCAGCCATCATTTCCGATTTTTAAAATGTTTTACATCGAAAACACAATATGTATTTCTATTAGCTAACCACAATAGCAAAAGACTCAACCACATATTTTCACAATTTTTCTACCGCATAGGTAGCTATCACAAAACCGACCAAATAGAGATATAATTAGTCACTAACCAAGAAACAACTTCATCAGATGACAGTCTTATAACATGTTATACAATAAATTTATGTTTTGTTCGAAAATATGCATATTTGAGGTATAA
>NW_019946528.1:0-2701 GCF_002910315.2 Salvelinus sp. IW2-2015
TTCATCGACTACCATAGTGCTCTCTAAGCTCACCACAAAGCTCACTGCCCTGTGACTGGGTTCCTCCTTATACAACTAGGTCCTGGACTTCCTGACGGGCCGCCCCAGGTGATGAAGGTAGGAAACATTACCTCCTCCACACTGATCCTCAACACGGGGGTCCCACAAGGGTGCATCCTCTGTCCCCTCCTGTATTCCCTGTATGCCCAAGACTGTGCGGCCTCACATAGTTCCATCTCCATCATCAAGTTCGCTGACGACACGACAATAGTAGRCCYGATTACCAACAACGACGAGACAGCCTACAGGGARGAGGTRGGCACTTTTGATGGCGTGGTGCCAGGTAAACAACCTCTCCCTCAACGTCAGTCAAAACAWARGAGTTGATTGTGGACTTCAGGAGGAACCAGGCTGGGCACGCCCCCATCCTCATCAACGGGGCTGCTGTGGAGAMKKTCAAAAAYGTCAACTTCCTCGGCATACACATCTCCGAGGAGCTGAAATGGTCAAACATGGACACCGTGGTGAAGAAGACACAACAACAACTCTTTAACCTGTCCCCGAGGGCCCTCACAGTGCTCTACAGCAGTACCACCGAGAGCATACTATCGGGCTTCATCACACCCTGGTACGGCAACTCCACCGCCACTGGCCGCAAGGCTCTACCATTGGGTGCACACTGCCTGTCCTCCAGTAGGCTTACAACACCAGGTGTCGCAGGAATTCCAAGAAAATCCTCAGAGACCTCGGCCACCCGAGCCACGGCCTGTTCTCCCCGCTTCAGTCACTCAGATGCGGGCAGTACAGGAGCATCGTGGCTGTCAGACTGGCCAATAGCTTCAACCCTCAGACCATCAGACTACTGAATAGCCACCACTAGTCAGCTACCTGCTCCCCCTGCTGCTGCTCCCCCTGCTGCCCCCCCTGTGGACATTTATATTTATCATGGTTTGTTATTGCTTCATTCACACCTGCACTGTTGGACCTCGGAGCTGAAGTATTTCACTGTATACGGCAACTACATATGAGTAAATAAAACTCTATAAATCTAAATCTAATCAATATATGATTCATACATGTTTCTGTCGGAAAATGTTCAGGTGCGCGTTCGAGTCATCGAAGGCCGACAGTTGCCGGGCATCAACATCAAACCGGTCGTCAAGGTTACTGTTGGTGGGCAGTCCAAGAGGACTYGCATCAGGAAAGGAAACAACCCCGTGTTTGATGAGGTGAAAAGAACATGATATGACCTGCTACAACTAGTTATAAGCTTATTATAGCTAGTTAATAAACGTACTATAGGTAAAGCTAGGTGTGACTTAGCTCAAAACATATTTCCTCTATTTATTTCTATCAGACTTTCTTTCTGAACTTCTTCGAGACTCCGTCAGACCTCTTCGATGAGCCCATCTTCATTACTGTAAGTCATTATAAGTCACTACTACATTATATATGTATATCAATGTAGTAATGAGTATAGTAGTAATGTATAGTATCTCTCTCTCTCTCTCTCTCTCTCTCTCTCTCTCTCTCTGTCAGGTTTTTAACTCTATGTCGCTGCGAACTGACTCAGTGATCGGAGAATTCAAGGTAAAACATTCTCTTCTCTACTCGTCCTCTGTAAACTCGCCCTATCTCTCTATGAATGTTTATGTGCCATGAAAAGACAGAGCGTTTCTGTGTGGATGTTTATTTCTCTCTGGATTTCTTTTACAGCTCGATGTCGGCACGGTCTACAACGAGAGCAGTGAGTATAGCCGTATCTATTACTCAGTTTCTATCCTGGTGGGGAAATATTTTAATGTCAATATTCAAGAATCCGCATAAAGAAAATGCGCGCATTTCCCCGCCAGTGGTACGTTTCCACCAGATTTACTTATTGCAGATAAAAATCTGTTCGTGATGACGTGACGCACACACAAAACGAACGGCAGACAAGCATCGATCATGTCACCAGAATAAGACCCTAAATATTAGAAAGCCGCATCAAGCTCTTCCCCCGTGACCTTTCACCTCCCTGTGAAGTTCATCATAACTTACTTCCTCTTTATCCTAATAAACTGCATGGTTTCCCCTCATCGTAGTGGGAGGACCTCACACCATATCATCATGTGACTCCACGTTTACTTCGATGTGATTGGTTATTGTATCAAATATTTGCGAAATAAAAGCGTTTCCACCGTCATTTCCTTTATAATTAATTTGACCGACACAAACAGATCCCACCATGTCGAACGAACAAATGATCTGTCAGCATTTATACAATTATTCAGAATCATCCAGTTTCCATCACAGCTGTTGTGCTTTAAAAAACAAAACAATATGACTTACTAACCAAATTTCCATCCACAGTTTTCATGCAAGTAAAGTCATACTGTATTAAAAAAAAGTCACGACAGCTGTGATGGAAACGGAACATTATTTGGTAAACTTTCCAAATGTTGACTAAACTGAATACACTAGACAAGATGGGAGCTTTACGGAAACCCTGAATCCCAAAGCAAAAAAAGACATAAAAAACAAAGACTCTTGTAATTATCTCGTTTGAACGACTTAGTATCTTGGTTAAATGACTTAGTAAAAAAATATATATACTCATTCAAGGGTATTTCTTTATTTTTACTATTTTCTACATTGTAGAATAATAGTGAAGACATCAAAACTATGAAATAACACATATGGAATCATGTAGTAACCAAAA
>NW_019946528.1:9002-21538 GCF_002910315.2 Salvelinus sp. IW2-2015
AATCACACAGCTAACATGTTGTGTGGTCTGGAATCACACAGCTAACATGTTGTGTGGTCTGGAAATCACACAGCTAACACGTTGTGTGGTCTGGAATCATGCAGCTAACACGTTGTGTGGTCTGGAATCACACAGCTAACATGTTGTGTGGTCTGAAATCACACAGTTTATTAGGCTACAGATGAAATACATGATGGTGAACTACACAGGGGGGTGAAAGGGCACCGTGATGAGCTTGCTGCTCTTTTCCAATAAATATCGAGGGTTTGATTCTGGTGGCATGATGATCGATGCTTGGCTGCTGTTTGACAAATAAAAATAATCTCCCTTTTTTTCTCTCGATGATAATATCATCATGTAGGCTCTAGCCAACAACGCACGTGCCAATACCATTTTTGTGTGAGAAAATCACCAGTGGACTTGAAAATGAGATGGAAACCCATTTATCTTGTATTTTTTTATTCGGTACATGTGAATTTACCCGCAAAAAATKTATTTTGATGTGCACTATGTCATTTAGCACAACATGTCAATTTGATGGAACAAATCGCAATCGATCCAATCATTCATTATCAATGTCCTAGTCATTTCAACATAATCAGCTGTACTATCAGACATAAGTAGAAAGTACTCATTCTCCCACAATGCTCCTTGTCCTCTAGGACACGCCTTCTTGAGGAAGTGGCTCCTCCTCTCTGACCCTGACGACCTCTCGGCCGGGGCCAAAGGTTACCTGAAGGTCAGCCTCTTCGTATTGGCTGCAGGCGACGAAGCTCCAGTGAGTCATGATTAAATTACCTTTTAATGTCGAGTTGATCTTTGTATCTTTTGGATTATTATGCTATGCTGTCTGTCTCATATCTGTCCACTTGGTTCTCTCTGTGTCTCTCCATCTATTTCTTCCTAGTATATATGGAGTGTTTGTGTGTGTACATCTGTTCCGATATACAGCACCAGTCAAAAATTCTAGAACACCTACTCATTCTAGGGTTTTTCTTTATTTAAAAAAAAAATCAATTTTCTACATTGTAGAATAATAGTGAAGACATTGAAACCATGAAATAACACGTATGGAATCATGTAGTAACCAAAAAAAAAGTGATAAATATATTTTAGATTCTTCAAAATAGCCACCGTTTGTCTTGATGACAGCTTTGCACACTCTTGACATTCTCTCAACCAGCTTCATGAGGAATGCTTTTACAACAGTCTTGAAGCAGTTCCCACATATGCTGACTCTACGGTCCAACTCATCCCAAACCATCTCAATTGGGTGATTGTGGAGGCCAGGTCATCTGATGCAGGACTCCATCACTCTCCTTCTTGGTCAAATAGCCCTTACACAGCCTGGAGGTGTGTTTTGGATCATTGTCCTGTTGAAAAACAAATGATAGTCCCACTAAGTGCAAACCAGATGGGATGGCGTATCGCTGCAGAATGCTGTGGTAGCCATGCTGGTTAAGTGTGCCTTGAATTCTAAATATATCACTGACAGTGTCACCAACTAAGCACTATCATACCTCCTCCTCCATGCTTCACGGTGGGAACCACACATGCGGAGGTCATCAGTTCACCTACTCTGCGTCTCACAAAGACACAGCGGTTGGAACCAAAAAGCTCAAATTTGTACTCAAATCAGACCAAAGGACAGATTTCCACCAGTCTAATGTCCATTGCTGGTAGTTCTTGGCCCAAGCAAGTCTCTTCTTCTTATTGGTGTCCTTTAGTAGTGGTTTCTTTGCAGCAAGTCGACCATGAAGGCCTGATTCACACGGTCTTGTCTGAACAGTTGATATTGAGATGTGTCTGTTACTTGAACTGTGAAGCATTTATTTGGTTTGCAATTTGAGGTGCAGTTAACTCTAATGATCGTATCCTCTGCAGCAGAGGCAACTCTGGGTCTTCCATTTCCTGTGGCCGTCCTCATGAGAGCCAGTTTCATCATAGTGCTTGAAGGTTTTTGCGACTGCACTTGAAGAAATGTCAACGTTTTTGACATTTTCCGGATTGACTGACCTTCATGTCTTAACAAAGTAATGATGGACTGTCGTTTCTCTTTGCCTGTTTGAGCTGTTCTTGCGATACTATGGACTCGGTCTGTTACCAAATAGGGCTATCTTTTCTGTATACCAACCCCACCTTGTCACAACACAACTGATTGACTCAAATGTGAAAGCAATGAAAGAAATTCCACAAATTAACTTTTAACAAGGTACATCTGGGGGGGGGGGGTAATGAGGAGTTGTTCTGTCTGTAATAAAGCTCTTTAAAGGGGAAAAACTAATTCTGATTGGCTGGGACTGGCTCCCCAGTGGTTGGGTTTATGCCCTCAAAGGCCCACCCCGGCCCAGGTCATGTGAAACCCATAGATTAGAGCCTAATGAATTTATCTCAGTTGACTGATTTCCTCATAATAACTGGAACTCAGTAAAATATTTGCTGTGTTTATATTTTAGTTTTGTATATTACCAAGGCTTTAGCTCAGACAGCTAACTCAGTGGTGCTCAGTACAACCTCTCTCTGGTCTCTGTCTCTGTCCTCTGTCTCTGTCTCTGTGTCTCTGTCTCTGTCTCTCTCTCTCTGTCTCTCTCTGTCTCTCTCCTGTCTCTCTCTGTCTCTCTCTGTCTCTGTCTCTCTCTCTGTCTCTCTCTGTCTCTGTCTCGCTTCTGTCTCTTTCTCTCTCTGTCTCTCTGTCTCTCTGTCTCTCTGTCTCTCTCTCTCTCTCTTCTCTCTCTCTCTCTCTCTCTCTCTCTCTCTCTCTCGTCCTCTCTCTCTCTCTCTCCCTCTCCTCTCCCTCTTCTACTCTCTCATCTCTCTCTCTCTCTCTCTCGCTCTCTCTCTCTCTCCTCTCTCGCTCTCCCTCTCCCTCGCCCTCTCCCTCTCCCTCTCCCTCTCCCCTTCCCTCTCCTCTCTGTCTCTGTCTCTCTGTCTCGCTGTCTCTTTCTCGCTCGTTTCCCTCTGTCTCTCTTCTCCTCTGTCTGTCTGTCTCTCTGTTCTCTCTGTCTCTCTGTCTCTCTCTCTCTCTGTCGCTCTCTCCCTCGCTCTCTCTGTCTCTCTGTCTCTCTGTCTTCTCTCTCTCTCTCTCTCTCTCTCTCTGTCTCTCTGTCTCTCTGTCCTCTCTGTCTCTCTGTCTCTCTCTCTCTCTCTCCTAGGTGGATAAAGAAGGAGGGAGTGGTGGATAAGGAGGATATAGAGGGGAACCTGTTGCGTCCTGCTGGACTCACACTCAGAGGAGCTATCTTCACACTCAAATATTCAGAGCTGAGGACCTGCCTCAGAGTGAGTGTGTGTGTTTGTCTGTGTGTTGTGTGTGTGTGTGTGTCTGTGTGTACTCAGTTTTGTTCCTCTCATAATGTAGGAAATATGTGTTTGCGTGTGTAATGTTTATGTGTTTTTTGATATTGTTAACAATAAAATAATAATGTTCACAGTGGACGATGCTTTATGGATGGGATGAGACAGGTCCTGGGATTCGACAGCAACAGGAAGAACCTGGTCGACCCTTAGTTTGAGTCAACTTCGCTGAGGAAAACGGGTAAACACACACATGCTAGCACACCTGGGAAACGGTAAACACACACGATGCTAGCAACCTGGGTAACGGTAAAACACACATGCTAGCACACCTGGGGAACGGTTAAACACACACATGCTAGCAACCTGGGAACGTAACACATCACATGCTAGCACACCTGGGAAAACGGTAAACACACACATGCTAGCAAACCTGGAGAAACGGTACAACACACACATGCTAGCAAACCTCGGGAACGGTAAAACACACACATGCTAGCACACCTGGGGAAACGGTAAACACACACATGCTAGCAAACACGGGGAAACACGGTAAACACAACACATGCTAGCCAAACCTGGGAAACGGTAAACACACACATGCTAGCACACCTGGGGAAAGACGGTAAACACACACATGCTAGCACACTGGGGAAACGGTAACACACACATGCTAGCACACCTGGGGAAACGAAACACACACATGCTAGCACACCTGGGGAAACGGTAAACACGACACATGCTAGCACACCTGGGGAAACGGTAAACACACACATGCTAGCAAAACCTGGGGAACGGTAAACACACACATGCTAGCACACCTGGGGAAACGGTAAACACACACATGCTAGCACACCTGGGGTAGAAACGGTAAACCCACACATGCTAGCAAACTGGGGAAACGGTAAACACACACATGCTAGCAAACCTGGGGAAACGGTAAACACACACATGCTAGCACACCTGGGGAAACGGTAAACACACACATGCTTAGCACACCTGGGGGAAACGGTAAACACACACATGCTAGCACACCTGGGGAAACGGTAAACACACACATGCTAGCAAACCTGGGGAAACGGGTAAACACACACATGCTAGCACACCGGGGGAAACGGTAAACACACACATGCTAGCAAACCTGGGGAAACGGTAAACACACACAAGCTAGCACACCTGGGAAACGGTAAACACACACATCTAGCACAACCTGGGGAAACGGTAAACACACACATGCTAGCACACCTGGGGAAACGGTAAACACACACATGCTAGCACACCTGGGAAACGGTAAACACACACATGCGGCCAAACCTGGGAAACGGGTAAACACACACATGCTAGCACACCTGGGGAAACGGTAAACACACTGCTAGCAAACCTGGGGAAACGGTAAACACACACATGCTAGCAAACCTGGGAAACGGTAAACACACACATGCTAGCACACCTGGGGAAACGGTAAACACACACATGCTAGCACACCTGGGAAAACGGTAAACACACACATGCTAGCACACCTGGGGAAACGGTAAACACACACATGCTAGCACACCTGGGGAAACGGTAAACAACAGCATGCTAGCAAACCTGGGAGAACGGTAAACACACACATGCTAGCACACCTGGGAAACGTTAAAACCACACACATGCTGCACACCTGGAAACGGTAAAACATTGCACTGGAACGGTAAACACACACATGCTATGCACGACAACTGGGGAAACGGTAAACACACACATGCTGAGCAACCTGGGGGAAACGGTAAACACACACATGCCTAGCACACCTGGGGGAAACCGGCTAAACACACACATGCTAGCACACCTGGGAGGAAACGTAAACCACACACATGCTAGCACACCTGGGGAAACGGTAAACACACACTGCTAGCAAACCTGGGGAAACGGAAACACACACATGCTAGCACACCTGGGAAACGGTAAACACACACATGCTAGCCACACCTGGGAAACGGTAAACACACACATGCTAGCACACCTGGGAAAACGGTAAACACCACACATGCTAGCCAAACCTGGAAACGGAAACACACACATGCTAGCAAACCTGGGGAAACGGTAAACAAACATGCTAGCAACCTGGGGAAAACGGTAAACACACACATGCTAGCAAACCTTGGAAACGTAAACACACACATGCTAGCACAACCTGGGAGAAACGGTAAACACACACATGCTAGCCAAACCTGGGGAAACGGTAAACCACACACATGCTAGCAAACCTGGGAAACGGTAAACACACACATGCCTAGCAAACCTGGGGAACGGTAAAACACACAATGCTAGCCAAACCTGGGAAACGGTAAACAACACACATGCCCTAGCAACCTGGGGAAACGGTAAACCACACATGCTAGCAAACCTGGGAAACGGTAAACACACACATGCTAGCAAACCTGGGAAAACGGTAAACACACAATCTAGCAACCTGGGAACGGTAAACACACACATGCTAGCAAACCTGGGAAAACGGTAAACACACACATGCCTAGCAAACCTGCGGAAAACGGTAAACACAACATGCTAGCAAACCTGGGGAAACGGTAAAACACACACGTATGCTAGCAAACCTGGGGAAACGGTAAACACACACATGCCTAGCAAACCTGGGAAACGGTTAACACACACATGCTAGCAAACCTGGTGGAAACCGGTAAACACACACATTGCTAGCAAACCTGGGGAAACGGTAAACACACACATGCTAGCAAACCTGGGAAACGGTAAACACACACATGCTAGCCAAACCTGGGGAAACGAAGTAAACACACACATGCTAGGGCCAAACCTGGGAAACGAGTAAACAACACATGCGCTAAAGCACAACCGTGTTGACACACAGACAAAGATCAACATGTGACTTATATTGAACGTACTTAAACTACACAGACACTAACTACACAGACACTACACTACACAGACACTACACTACACAGACATAACTACACAGGGACACTACACTAACACAGACACTAAACTACACAGACACTAAACTACACAGACACTAAACTACACAGACACTAATCTACCACAGACACTACACTACACAAACACTAATACACAGGCAGTACACAGACACTACACTACACAGACACTAACTACAAGACACTGACTACACAGACAAAAGATCAACATGTGACTTATATTGAACGCTACTAAACTACACAGACACTACACTACACAGACACTACACTACCAGCACTACACTACACAGACGACTAACTACCACCAGACACTACACATATTTTCACATTTCCATTTTCATTCCATCCTTCCAGATGTGCAGTAAGATCATGGAAGAGATGCCAACCCTCAGTGGAATCAAAACCTGGCTATGCCCATACGGGTAAGACACTGACTATTATATAGTATATAATATATACTACTAGTAATAATACCACCGCTATATATATATATATACAGTATTAATACTACTGTATTATAATATATATCAAGTAGTAATACTACTACTATTATATAATATATATCCAGTATAATACTACTGCTATATTAATATATATCTAGTATAATACTAATGGTATATAATATATATATTGTATTAATGTTACTATTGTATAATATATATCAAGTATTAATACTAATATTATATAATATATATCCAGTATTAATACCAATAGCATGTAATATATATCGTATTAACAGTACTATTAGAACTATATATCTAGTACTAATACTAATAGTATGTAATATATATCTAGCATTAATACTACTATTTATAATATATATCTAATTGTATTGATACTGCTATTATATAATATTTATCTAGTATAATACCACTTTTATATAATATTATCTATTATTAATACCACATTATATAATATATATATACACTGCTCCAAAAAATAAAGGGAACACTTAAACAACACAATGTAACTCCAAGTCAATCACACTTCTGTGAAATCAAACTGTCCACTTAGGAAGCAACACTGATTGACAATACATTTCACATGCTGTTGTGCAAATGGAATAGACAAAAGGTGGAAATTATAGGCATTAGCAAGACACCCCCAATAAAGGAGTGGTTCTGCAGGTGGTGACCACAGACCACTTCTCAGTTCTATGCTCTGGCTGATGTTTGGTCACTTTTGAATGCTTGGCGGTGCTCTCACTCTAGTGGTAGCATGAGACGGAGTCTACAACCCCACACAAGTGCTCAGTAGTGCAGCTCATCCAGGATGGCACATCAATGCGAGCTGTGGCAAGAAGGTTTGCGTGTCTGTCAACGTAGTGTCCAGAGCATGGAGCGCCTACCAGGAGACAGGCCAGTACATCAGGAGACGTGGAGGAGGCCGTAGGAGGGCAACAACCCAGCAGCAGGACTGCTACCTCCCCTTTGTGCAAGGAGGAGCAGGTGGAGCACTGCCAGAGCCCTGCAAAATTACCTCCAGCAGGCCACAAATGTGCATGTGTCTGCTCAAACGGTCAGAAACAGACTCCATGAGGGTGGTATAAGGGCCCGACGTCCACAGGGGGGTTGTGCTACAGCCCAACACCGTGCAGGACGTTTGGCATTTGCCAGAGAACACCAGATTGGCAAATTCGCCACTGGCGCCTGTGCTCTTCACAGATGAAAGCAGGTTCACACTGAGCACATGAGCACATGTGACAGAACGTGACAGAGTCTGGAGACGCCGTGGAGAACGTTCTGCTGCCCTGCAACATCCTCCAGCATGACCGGTTTGGCGGTGGGTCAGTCATGGTGTGGGGTGGCATTTCTTTGGGGGGCCGCCACAGCCCCTCCATGTGCTCGCCAGAGGTAGCCTGACTGCCATTAGGTACCGAGATGGATCCTCAGACCCCTTGTGAGACCATATGCTGGTGCGTTGCCCCGGGTTCCTCCTAATGCAAGACAATGCTAGACCTCATGTGGCTGGAGTGTCAGCAGTTCCTGCAAGAGGAATGCATTGATGCTATGACTGGCCCGCCCGTTCCCCAGACCTGAATCCAATTGAGCACATCTGGGAAATCATGTCTCGCTCCATCCACCAACGCCACGTTGCACCACAGACTGTCCAGGAGTTGCGGATGCTTTAGTCCAGGTCTGGGAGGAATCCCTCAGGAGACCACCGCCACCTCATCAGGAGCATGCCCAGGCGTTGTAGGGAGGTCATACAGGCACGTGGAGGCCATACACACTACTGAGCCTCATTCTTGACTTTTTAAGACATTAATCAAAGTTGGATCAGCCTGTTAGTGTGGTTTTCCACTTTAATTTGAGTATGACTCCAAATCCAGACCTCCATGGGTTGATAAATTTGATTTCCATTGATCATTTTTGTGTGATTTTGTTGTCAGCACATTCAACTATGTAAAGAAAAAAGTATTTAATAAGAATATTTCATTCATTCAGATCTAGGATGAGTTATTTTAGTGTTCCCTTTATTTTTTTGAGCAGTGTATATATAGTATTAATACTATTATTCTATAATATATATCTAGTCTTAATACAACTATTATTTAATACATATTATTAATACTACTATTATATAATATATATATAGTAGTAATACTACTATTATATATAGTATTAATACTACTATTATATAATATATATCTATTCTATCTATTGTTTACAGGAAACTCATTCTACTAATATAGATGAGGTTGCGTGCAAAAAGGACTGGGAGGGAGAAATATATTTTTGTCATGGGCAAAGAAACTCAAAAGGGGTGGTTTATATTAATGAACAACCATTTTGATGCTGTTGTCTAAACAGATCCTCAAGGAAGATGGATCCTTTTAAATATGCCATTGGACCTGGAGGCCTCTAACAACTTCAATCTTGTGATGCGAAAATCCTGTCGAAATGCATAGCACATAGAATAAAAAAGTTTTTTTACCAGATATTGTTCATCCTGATCAGACGTTTTTTTTTCTCCCATGGACAATATATTGGAGATAATATATGACAAATTACTTCAAACAATTTAAGAGGAGTWAAACAAGGCTGTCCGTTGTCTACATATCTATTTATTATTGCCATTGAAGTGCTAGCCAACAAGGATATCAAGGGGCTAGAAATCCTGGGGATAAAAACAAAAGTGTCAATGTGTGCCGATGACTCTAGTGATTTCTTAAGTCCTCAATCTGGATCCCTGGTCTCATTGAAGATCTTGATCACTTTTCTAGCCTCTCTGGATTAAAGTATTTCCCTTTCTTAAACAAAGCCAAACAAAGTTGGTTACAGTTTCAATTTTATCCTCCAGAAAATATTGAACAAATATTAAAACAAATGTTATGGTTCAACTCAAATATGCTGATTAATAAAAAAAAAAAACTTCTTTATGGAAAAAAATGGAAAACAATGTAATTATATTTATTAATGATGTTATGAATAGAAACKGAGGAGATATGTCACATACRCAGTTATCGAAAATATATGGGAATATTTGCTCTATCCAAACTTACGAACAACTGATTGCAGCAATACCACACAAATGGAGGAGGCAAGTGGAAAAGGGAGAAGGTAGGGAACTTGTTTGCCTGTCATATAGTAAAGATACAAATTGGCTGAAAGGAACTGTCATAAATGGAAAAATATWCCAGTTTCATCTGAGGACAAAATTGTTGACASCTGYGCCATACAGGTTGAAAATAAATGGGAGGAGATTTGTGATGTACTGATTCCAYGGCACATGGTTTATGACCCGGTATCAAAAAACAACACTTGATTCAACACGTCGAGTTTTTCCAATTTAATAAATTACGATATAAAATTCTTGCCACCAACAGATTGCTATGTATATGGGGCGTACAGCAGTCTCAGCTCTGTGTATTTTGTTGCGAAGAGACAGAATCACTAGATCCTTTATTCTGGTATTGCCCCAATGTAGCTTGTTTCTGGTCACAGGTTCAGGAATGGTTAAAAAATCACAACATGCACTTAAAATGAACATCACAAATAGCAGTGTTGRGCGATTTGGAAAGCCAYAGTMAGTCAATAAATAATATAATAATACTSGYAGGAAAGGTTTTCATCTTTAGCTCACAATCTGTGGATACGATTAGAAAGGTTAAACAGTTCTGTAAAACATCACAGTTTCGTGGTATCCAATTGGTAGTTACAGTCTTGTCTCATCGCTGCAGCTCCCGTACGAGCTCGGGAGAGGCGAAGGTGGAGAGCCGTGCGTCCTCCGAAACACAACCCAATCAAGCCGCACTGCTTCTTGACACAATGCCCGCTTAACCCGAAAGCCAGCCGCACCAATGTGTCGGAGGAAACATCGTACACCTGGCGACCGTGTCAGCGTTCACTGCGCCCGGCCCCGCCACAGGAGTCAATAGTGCGCGATTGGACAAGGACATCGCTGCCGGCCAAACCCTCCACTAACCCAGACGACGCTGGGCCAAACCCTCCACTAACCCAGACGACGCTGGGCCAAACCCTCCACTAACCCAGACGAAGCTGGACCAATTGTGCAATGCCCCATGGGTCTCCCGGTCGCGGCCAACTGCGACAGAGCCTGGACTCGAACCAAGAATCTCTAGTGGCACAGCTAGGACTGCGATGCTGTGGCTTAGACCACGGCACCACTCGGGAGGCCTAATACTACTATTATAACACTAATGTGGTACTATAAGACCCTGGCCATGCMCATACGGGTAAGACACTGAGTATTACCAGTATTAATACTACTATTATAATACCATGTGTCCAGACTCAATAAACCAATCTTCCTAATAGGGTTTTGTAAAAGGTCCAGTAACGTGGTACCGATAGGTGACTTTCCCCAAAATGTCCAAGTGGTTACGAAATCCCAGGAAATTCCAATTCTTGCTTTATTCCCTTCCGATTTTAGGAATCTAACTCTGTCCTCCTATTAACCCTTTCCTCTTCTTCTCCCAGTTCCCCTCCATGTGTGAGAAGATGAGGGTTCGTGTCCTGGACTGGGACCGAGCCAGCCACAATGATGTCATCGGGACCGCCCATCTCTGCATGTCTAAGATCTCTGCCCCGGGAGGAGCGATAGAGGGTGAGACACTGCTGGTTTGGACTGGTTTGGAACTGGTTTGGACTGGTTTTGGACTGGTTTGGATGTTTGAGTGGTTTGACTGGTTTGGACTGGTTTGAGTGGTTTGGACTGGTCTGGACTGGTTTGGAGTGGTTTGGACTGGTCTGGACTGGTTTGGACTGGTTTGGACTGGTCTGGACTGGTTTGAGTGGTTTGGACTGGTTTGGACTGGTCTGGACTGGTTTGGACTGGTTTGGACTGGTTTGGACTGGTCTTGGACTGGTTTGGACTGATCTGGACTGGTTTGAGTGGTTTGTGACACTGGTCTGCGACTAGTCTTATCTGACTGGTTTTGAAATTGGTTGTTTACTGGTTTTTTGCACTGGTTTTTCCACTGGAACACTGGTCTGGGCTGGTTTTGATCACTTTGACTGGTTGGACTGGTTTGGACTGGTTGGACTGGTCTGGACTGGTTTGGACTGGTCTGGACTGGTTTTGGTTGTGGCTGTTGTAGCAAAAACACTGCAGTAGCATGAAAGGTCTGTGAACTACCATTGTTTCATTTGCTGTTCATACTGACACTTGCGATGATTCACCTCAGCTACCAATACCCACAGTATTGATTAATATTAATATCAGCTACAATATCCCACAGTATTGATTAATATTAATATCAGCTACCAATACCCACAGTATTGATTAATATTAATATCAGCTACCAATACCCACAGTATTGATTAATATTAATATCAGCTACCAATACCCACAGTATTGATTAATATTGATATTGGCTACCAATACCCACAGTATTGATTAGTATAATATTAATATCAGCTACCAATACCCACAGTATTGATTAGTATAATATTAATATCAGCTACCAATACCCACAGTATTGATTAGTATAATATTAATATCAGCTACCAATACCCACAGTATTGATTTATATTGATATTGGCTACCAATACCCACAGTATTGATTAGTATAATATTAATATCAGCTACCAATACCCACAGTATTGATTAGTATAATTATATAGCTACCAATACCCACAGTATTGATTATATTGATATAGCTACCATACCCACAGTATTGATTAGTATAATATTAATATCAGATACCAATACCCACAGTATTGATTTATATTGATATTGATATCAGCTATTAATACCCATAGTATTGATTAATATCGATATCAGCTATTAATACCCATAGTATTGATTAATACTCATATCAGGTAATTG
>NW_019946528.1:26020-29197 GCF_002910315.2 Salvelinus sp. IW2-2015
ATGGAACCCTATTCCCTATATAGTGCACTACTTTAGACCAGAGCCCTATGGCACCCTATTCCCTACATAGTGCACTACTTTAGACCAGAGCCCTATGGCACCCTATTCCCTATATAGTGCACTACTTTAGGCCAGAGCCCTATGGCACCCTATTCCCTATATAGTGCACTACTTCCCTGACCTCTAACCCTAGCAGGTTCAGAGTTCTAAGAAGTTCAGGGGTTTTTTCACCTCTCTTTCTCACTTTGTGGTGTTTGATTTATCTCTCTCTCTCTCTGTTTCTCTCTTCATTAGTATCTGTCTCTCTCTCTCTTCGTTAGTGTCTCCCTCTCTGTCTCTCTCTCTCTTCATTAGTGTCTCCCTCTCTGTCTCTCTCTCTCTTCATTAGTATCTGTCTCTCTGTCTCTCTGTGTTTCTCTTCGTTAGAATCTCTCAATTTAAGGGGCTTTATTGACATGGCAAATATATGTTAACATTCCCAAAGCAAGTGAAGTAGATAATATACCAAAGTGAAATAAACAATAAAAATGAACAGTAAATATTACTCTCACAGAAGTTCCAAAACAATAAAGACATTACAAATATAATATTATGTATATATACAGTGTTGTAACGATGTGCAAATCGTTAAAGTACAAAATGGAAAATAAATAAACATAAATATGGGTTGTATTTACAATGGTGTTTGTTCTTCACTAGTTACCCTTTTCTTGTGGCAACAGGTCACACATCTTGCTGCTGTGATGAAACACTGTGGTATTTCACCCAGGAGATATGGGAGTTTATCAAAATTGTATTTGTTTTCCAGGGAAATATGTGTCTCTAATATGGTCATATATTTGGCAGGAGGTTAGGAAGTGCAGCTCAGTTTCCACCTCATTTTGTGGGCAGTGTGCACATAGCCTGTTTTCTCTTGAGAGCCAGGTCTGCCTTCGGTGGCCTTTCTCAATAGCAAGGCTATGCTCACTGAGTCTGTACATAGTCAAAGCTTTCCTTAAGTTTATGTCAGTCACAGTGGTCAGGTATTCTTCCACTCTGTACTCTCTGTTTAGGGCCAAATAGCATTCTAGTTTGCTCTGTTGTTTTGGTTGATAATTTCCAGTGTGTCAATTTGTTATCTTTTTGCTTTCTCGTGATTTGATTGGGTTTAAATGTTTTCTATCCTGGGGCTCTGTGGGGTCTGTTTGTGTTTGCGAACAGAGCCCCAGGACCAGCTGGCTGAGGGGCCTCTGTTTAGGGCCAAATAGCAGTTTGCAGAGTTTTTTCGTTAATTCTTTCCAATGTGTCAAGTAATTATCGAATTATCTTCCCTCGTCCGGCTCTCACTCCTCGGCCGGCCCGTCAGGCTCGCGCAGGTGGAAAACCGGGTGGCGCCGCCCCGGGGGGGGGTACTGTCACGCCTGCCCCCGCTCCCCCTCTCTGGCGCTCATTATGCACACCTGTCACCATCGTTATGCGCATCATCGCTTCATGGGACTCACCTGGAATCCTATTACCTTATTGAGTGCCTCCGCTATTTCTGTCACTTCCTTAGTTTCTTCCCCGTGTGCATTCATGTCGTTATGTTTCCCTTGTCCAGACGCTGTCCGGGTTTCACCTCTGTTATTTATTCAATATTCACTCCCTGTACTTGCTTCTCGTCTCCCAGTGTCTGTCCTTACACTCTCTCTCTCTCTCTGCTTCTCTCAGTCACTCTGAATTAGTATCTCTCTGTCTGTCTCTCTCTGTCTCTCTCTTTCTGTCCCTCTCTGTGCTTCTCTCAATCTGTCGCTCTGTCTCTCTCTGTTTCTCTCTCTCTGTCCCTCTCTGTGCTTCTCTCAATCTCTCTGTCTCTCTCTGTCTCTCTCTCTCTGTCCTTGGGGTAATGTTGTCTTCATCACCCAGTATCGCAGGCAATATCAGAATGTTGTCTTTCACTCTCCAGTAATCGGTCAATATCAGAATGTTGTCTTCATCACCAGTAATCGGTCAATATCAGAATGTTGTCTTCACTCTTCCAGTAATCAGTCAATATCAGAATGTTGTCTTCATCACCAGTAATCGGTCAATATCAGAATGTTGTCTTCACCTCCAGTAATCAGTCAATATCAGAATGTTGTCTTCACCTCCAGTAATCAGTCAATATCAGAATGTGTCTTCATCACCAGTAACCAGTCAATATCAGAATCTGTATACGTCCAAATCAGAATGTGTGTCTTCAACCACCAGTAAGCGGTCAATTTCAGAATGTTGTCTTCATCACCAGTAATCGGTCCAATATCAGAATGTTGTGCTTCAATCACAGTATTGTCAATATCAGATTTTTCTTCATCACCAGTAATCAGTCAAATATCAGAATGTTTTTCTTCATCACCAGTATAATCAGTCAAATCAGAATGTTGTCTTCACCTCCAGTAACAGTGTCTCCCAATAAATCACCAGAAATGTTGTTTTTCTCATCACCAGTAACCACGTCAGAGTATGGATTGTTGGTCTTTAACCTCCAGGTAACCAGTCAGAGGATTGGTGGTCTTTACAAACCCGTCCAGAGAATGTTGTCTTTTTATATAAACAGCAGGAAGTTGCTACTCGTACAGTCAAGAGGAATATTAGTTAACCAGTCAAGGTTTTCACCTCCAGTAACCAGTCAGAGAACAGAGAGAGAGAGATGAGATAGAAGGAGACAGAGAGACGAGAGAAGAGAGAAGAGATGGGAGAGACAGAGGAAGAGGAGAGAGGAGAGAGCATAGAGAGAGAGGAGGAGAGGGAGGGATTGAAGAGAGAGAAGAGGACAGGAGAGGAGTAGAAGAAGCAGAAGGAGAGAGAAGAGCGAGGAGGAGACGGGAGGGAGAGGAGAGGAGTGAGAGAGAGAGAGAGGAGAGAGAGAGAGGAGTAGAGAAGAGAGAGAGAGAGAGAGGGGAGAGAGAGAGGAGGAGAGAGAAGGAAAGAGAGAGAGAGAGAGAGAGAGAGATGAGAGAGAGAGAGAGAGAGAGAGAAGAGAGAGAGAGAGAGAGAGAGAGAGAGGAGAGAGAGAGAGAGGCGGAGAAGAGAGAGAAAGAGAAGAGGAAGAGAGAAGAGAGAGAGATCAAGGGGAGAGAGAAGAGATGGAGAGAGAGAGGGAGAGAAACAGAGACAGAGACAAGAGACAGAGACAGAGACAGAGAGGGAGGAGAGGAAGGAGAAACAGAGACAGAGGAC
>NW_019946528.1:29671-33935 GCF_002910315.2 Salvelinus sp. IW2-2015
CCTCTCTGTGCTGTCTCGTCAATCTCTCTCTCTGTCCTCTCTGTCTCTCTTGTTCTCTAGTCACTGTCCCTCCTGTGCTTCTCCTCAGATCTCTCTGCTCCCTCTCTGTTCTCTCTCTCTCTGTCATCTCTCGTCGCTGTCTCTCATCTCGCTGTCCCTGTCTCTGCTTCTCAGTCTTCTATATCATCTCTGGCTTCTCTCAGGCCTCCCTATTCTAATCTTCATTAGAATCATTCTCTTTCACTCTCACCGTCTCTCCATCTTGACCGCAGGGCATATCCAAGTGGCTGCCATGCCACAGGAAATAGAGCTGAAAGTAATTCTCACAGGACACGTGCAACACAACACACACACACACACACACACACCACACACACACACACACACACACACCATACAGACACTCTTGAAATGAACATGACATGTGTCCCCTTAGTGTTTCAATCTCTCTTGTTATGGTCCTCATTTTTTTATCAGGCCTATAAATCACCGTGTCCGCCTGGCCTGGTCCGCTTGTCTGCTGTACCCGTTGGGATACAATGGGAGCATGGGACAACATTTGCCTCTCACCTAAATACAACCACTGCCAAAAAATACAGAAAACTCACTGTAACGAGTGAGGACGAAAGCTTGCTCCCGCCGAAGCAATATCAGAATGTTGTCCTTTACCTCCATTCCTCTAGAGACAGAGACAGAGACAGAGAGAGAGAGAGAGAGAGAGAGAGAGAGAGAGTCCTTGTTACAGTTTTCTCAGAAATAAATAATTTATCATATGCAAGTTAGAAAACCTTCCCATCATTGTCACATGGTCTGTTATAACTGGATACAGCATTACATCACAGCTGAAAAATATACCTGTGCGTGCGTGTGTGCATATTTCCTCAGACCGCTCCCAGTCCTACACATCTTGTGTTCTTTCTTGTTCGGCCCATTTACCCACTGCAGACTCACAGACATGCACTCACACACATACACACACACACACACACACAAACAAACACACGTACAAACACACAAACAGACTCATGCCACAGACATGTAGGGGAGGAGAGAGAGCGATAAAAGCTCTCGACTCAATTTGGCATGAGGGTCTGCTACACAAATTGATGGAAAGTGGTGTTGGGGGAAAAACATACAACATTATAAAATCCATGTACACAAACACATTTCTTCCCACAGGGCCGTGGGGTGAGACAGGGATGCAGCTTAAGCCCCACCCTCTTCAACATATATATCAACGAATTGGCGAGGGCACTAGAACAGTCGGCAGCACCCGGTCTCACCCTACTAGAATCTGAAGTCAAATGTCTACTGTTTGCTGATGATCTGGTACTTCTGTCCCCAACCAAGGAGGGCCTTACAGCAGCACCTAGATCTTCTGCACAGATTCTGTCAGACCTGGGCCCTGAAAGACCTGGGCCCTGACAGACCTGGGCCCTGAGAGTAAATCTCAGTAAGACAAAAATAATGGTGATCCAAAAAAGTTCCAGTTGCCAGGACCAAGAATACAAATTCCATCTAGACACCGTTGCCCTAGAACACATAAAAACTATACATACCTCGGCCTAAACATCAGCGTCACTGGTAAATTCCATAAAGCTGTGAACGATCTGAGAGACAAGGCAAGAAGGGCCTTCTATGCCATCAAAAGGAACATACAATTCGGGGTCCGCTCACCAACCAAGAATTCACAAAATGGGACAAACACCAAATTGAGACTCTGCCTGCAGGATTCTGCGAAAATATCCTCAGTGTACAACGTAAAACACCAAATAATGCATGCAGAGCAGAATTAGGCCGATACCCACTAATTATCAAAATCCAGAAAAGAGCCGTTAAATTCTACAACCACCTAAAAGGAAGCGATTCCCAAACCTTCCATAACAAAGCCATCACCTACAGAGAGATGAACCTGGAGAAGAGTCCCCTAAGCAAGCTGGTCCTGGGGCCCTGTTCACAAACACACCCCACAGAGCCCCAGGATAGCAACACAATTAGACTCAACCAAATCATGAGAAAACAAAAAGATAATTACTTGACACATTGGAAAGAATTTACCAAACAACAGAGCAAACTAGAATGCTATTTGGCCCTAAACAGAGAGTACACAGTGGCAGAATACCTGACTACTGTGACTGACCCAAACTTAAGGAACTCTTTGACTATGTACAGACTCAGTAAGCATAGCCTTGCTATTGAGAAAGGCTGCCGTAGGCAGAGCTGGCTCTCAAGAGAAGACACACTGTCCACAAAATTAGGTGGAAACTGAGCTGCACTTCCTAACCTCCTGCCAAATGTATGACCATATTAGAGACACAAATTTCCCTCAGATTACACAGACCCACAAAACATTAGAAAACAAATCCAATTTTATAAACTCCCATATCTACTGGGTGAAATACCACAGTGTGCCGTCACAGCAGCAAATTTTTGACCTGTTGCCACAAGAAAAGGGCAACTAGTGAAGAACAAACACCATTGTAAATACAACCCATATTTATGTTTATTTATTTTCCCTTTTGTATTTTAACTATTTGCACATCATTACAACACTGTATATATCATGCCACAGACATGTAGGGAGGAGAGAGAGCGATAAAAGCTCTCGACTCAATTTGGCATGAGGTCTGCTACACAAAATTGATGGAAAGTGGTGTTTGGGGAAAAAACATACAACATTATAAAATCCATGTACACAAACACATTTCTTCCCACAGGGCCGTGGGGTGAGACAGGGATGCAGCTTAAGCCCCACCCTCTTCAACAATATATCAACGAATTGGCGAGGGCACTAGAACAGTCGGCAGCACCCGGTCTCACCCTACTAGAATCTGAAGTCAAATGTCTACTGTTGCTGATGACTCGTACTTCTGTCCCCAACCAAGGAGGGCCTTACAGCAGCACCTAGATCTTCTGCACAGATTCTGTCAGACCTGGCCCTGAAAGACCTGGGCCCTGACAGACCTGGGCCCGAGATAAATCCAGTAAGACAAAAATAATGGTGATCCAAAAAAGTTCCAGTTGCCAGGACCAAGAATACAAATTCCATCTAGACACCGTTGCCCTAGAACACATAAAACTATACATACCTCGGCCTAAACATCAGCGTCACTGGTAATTCCATAAAGCTGTGAACGATCTGAGAGACAAGGCAAGAAGGGCCTTCTATGCCATCAAAAGAACATACAATTCGGGGTCCGCTCACCAACCAAGAATTCACAAAATGGGACAAACACCAAATTGAGACTCTGCCTGCAGGATTCTGCGAAAATATCCTCAGTGTACAACGTAAAACACCAAATAATGCATGCAGAGCAGAATTAGGCCGATACCCACTAATTATCAAAATCCAGAAAAGAGCCGTTAAATTCTACAACCACCTAAAAGGAAGCGATTCCCAAACCTTCCATAACAAAGCCATCACCTACAGAGAGATGAACCGTGGAGAAGAGTCCCCTAAGCAAGCTGGTCCTGGGCCCTGTCACAAACACACCCCCACAGAGCCCCAGGATAGCAACACAATTAGACTCAACCAAATCATGAGAAAACAAAAAGATAATTACTTGACACATTGGAAAGAATTTACCAAACAAACAGAGCAAACTAGAATGCTATTTGGCCCTAAACAGAGAGTACACAGTGGCAGAATACCTACTACTGTGACTGACCCAAACTTAAGGAACTCTTTGACTATGTACAGACTCAGTAAGCATAGCCTTGCTATTGAGAAAGGCTGCCGTAGCAGAGCTGGCTCTCAAGAGAAGACACACTGTCCACAAAAATTAGGTGGAAACTGAGCTGCACTTCCTAACCTCCTGCCAAATGTATGACCATATTAGAGACACAAATTTCCCTCAGATTACACAGACCCACCAAAACATTAGAAAACAAATCCAATTTTATAAACTCCCATATCTACTGGTGAAATACCACAGTGTGCCGTCACAGCAGCAAATTTTTGACCTGTTGCCACAAGAAAAGGGCAACTAGTGAAGAACAAACACCATTGTAAATACAACCCATATTTATGTTTATTTATTTTCCCTTTGTTATTTTAACTATTTGCACATCATTACAACACTGTATATATACATTATATAACATTTGAAATGTCTTTATTATTGTGAACTTTTGTAAGTCTAATGTTTACTGTTTATTTTTTATTGTTTATTCACTTTTGTATATTAAAACTACTTCACCGCTTTGACAATGTTAGCATATGTGTTTCCGTGCCAATAAAGCCCCTTAAATTGAATGAAAGAGA
>NW_019946528.1:33960-43931 GCF_002910315.2 Salvelinus sp. IW2-2015
CTATATAACATTTGAAATGTCTTTATTATTGTGAACTTTTTGTAAGTCTAATGTTTACTGTTTATTTTTTATTGTTTATTTCACTTTTGTATATTTAAAACTACTTCACCTGCTTTGACAATGTTAGCATATGTGTTCCG
Source organism: Salvelinus sp. IW2-2015 (assembly GCF_002910315.2). Lineage (NCBI taxonomy): Eukaryota > Metazoa > Chordata > Actinopteri > Salmoniformes > Salmonidae > Salvelinus > Salvelinus sp. IW2-2015. The sequence continues at coordinate 34,101 of NW_019946528.1, forward strand.
TGCCAATAAAGCCCCTTAAATTGAATTGAAAGAGAGAGAGAGAGAGAGAGAGAGAGAGAGAGAGAGAGAAGAGAGAGAGAGAGAGAGAGAGAGAGAGAGAGAGAGAAGAGAGGAGAGAGAGAGAGAGAGAGAGAGAGAGAGAGAGAAGAGAGATATTGTTTTGTTTACCCAACTCTCAACACAGCCATATGCTGTGGTCCATTGCTAGGCACCCCACGCGTCCTTCCATCAGTCAGTATCATCAATCTCTCCTGTGTTCATATCAGTAAATCTGCCACTGGGGAGTTCGGGGAGTCTTGAGAGCGTGCTGGGTATCTGGACGTGTTTTCACTACTTGTTTAATAGGGAATAGGGTTCCATAGGGCTCTGGTCTAAAGTAGTGCACTACATATAGGGAAAGGGTTCCATAGGGCTTCGGTCTAAAAGTAGTGCACTACATAGGGAATAGGGTTCCATAGGGCTCTGGTCTAAAGTAGTGTACTATATAGGGAATAGGGCCATAGGGCTCTGGTCTAAAGTAGTGCACTATATAGGGAATAGGGTTCCATTTTGTGACACATACAACAGTGTTGTTGTGTCCTGGTCCTGTGGAGTGTGGACAGACAGAGTGTGCAGGCTTTTGTTTCAACCCAGCACTAAAAACACCTGACTCATGGTATCAACTAATCATCAAGTCTTTGATCCCTTAATTCTCTGGCTGGCAGGCTGGATGAGATAAGGACAGGAAGCTATTTAGAGAGAGAGAGTGAGAGGGACAAGAGAGTGTGATGGAGAGAGTGTGATGGAGAGAGTGTGATGGAGAGAGGGAGAAAGAGAGAGAGAGAGAGAGAGAGAGAGCTGAGGTGGAAACTGAGCTGCACTTCCTAACCTTCTGCCAAATGTATGACCATATTAGAGACACATATTTTCCTCAGATTACACAGACTCACAAAGAATTAAAAAACAAACACAATTTTGATAAACTCCCATATCTACTGGGTGAAATACCACAGTGTGACATCACAGCAGCAAATTTTTGACCTGTTGCCACAAGAAAAGGGCAACCAGTGAAGAACAAACACCATTGTAATAAATACAACCCATATTTATGTTTATTTATTTTCCCTTTTGTATTTTAACTATTTGCACATCATTACAACACTGTATATATACATTATATAACATTTGAAATGTCTTTATTCTTTTGGAACCTTTTTTAGGATAATGTTTACTGTTCATTTTTGCTGTTTATTTCCTTTTGTATATTATCTACTTCACTTGCTTTGGCAATGTTAACATATGTTTCCCATCCAATAAAGCCCCTTGAATTGAGAGAGGGAGAGGGAGGGAGGGAGGGGGGGGGTGAGAGCAGGGAGGTTAGAAGAGGAAAGGATGGCATGGCATCTAATATGGTTGCTAAAGTTAAATCCACAGTTGTTCCGGTGACAGCTGCTATAAGACCCCTGGTGACATTATATGTGGCCCTCTGTACTAGAGCCCAGGCATGAATTTTAATCCCTACCCATACCCGCTACGTTCAGGCCCAGATCCTACCCATACCCGCTACGTTCAGGCCCTACCCTACCCATACCCGCTACGGTCAGGCCCCACCCCACCATACCCGCCACGGTCAGGCCCTACCCTACCCATACCCGCTACGGTCAGGCATTTACATTTAAGTCATTTAGCTGACGCTCTTATCCAGAGCGACTTACAAATTGGAAAGTTCATACATATTCATCCTGGTCCCCCCGTGGGAATGAACCACAACCCTGGCGTTGCAAGCGCCATGCTCTACCAACTGAGCCACACAGGCCCACCCCACCCATACCCGCTACGTTCAGGCCCCACCCCACCCATACCCGCTACATTTCAGGCCCTACCCCACCCATACCCGCTACGTTCAGGCCCCACCCCACCCATACCGCTACATTCAGGCCCTACCCACCCATACCCGCTACATTCAGGCCCTACCCCACCCATACCGCTACGTTCAGGCCCTATCCTACCCAGGTTTGATTCCTTCTGGCAAATTTAAGGCCCTGACCGATACCCGTAATCAGAAATAACTTCCTCCTTAGTAAATTCATTAGCTGCTCCTTTCTGTCCGTCACTCGCTCCCTGCCTGCTGCTCCTTTCTGTCCGTCACTCGCTCCCTGCCTGCTGCTCCTTTCTGTCCGTCACTCGCTCCTGCCTGCTGCTCGATCTGCATGCGCTCCGCTCATGGCCGGCTCTGGTCTGTGAGTATCCATAGCAACGACTCTGCTTGGAGCTGGTCAATGACGAAGACTTGAGAGAGCAGCTAGCTGTTAGCTGCTTTTCCTCACTCTAAACTCCGACAAAAACTCAATGAACATGATTATTTTCGGTGAAACAATCTCTCCTTCTATTGGACGAGGTTGAAGCACTTCTGACACCATGTTATGATTTGAGTCAAGTGTGGCTCAGCTTCAAAATATTAGTGATCAATTTAGTAATACCCAAGCCTTGCCCTTTACCCTAGTTATTGATGACAAAAACAGGCCCTAACCCAATGTATAATGTCGGGGCCCATCTCTGCTCTGTCTCAAGTCTCTGGGGCTGCCCTATGATCAGACCAACAACGACAAATACACAGTCATACACCACACACACACACACACACACACACACACACACACACACACACACACACACACACACACACCACCACACACACACACACACACACACACACACACACACACACACACAACACACACACACACACACACACACACACACACACAGCCCTGCACCAGCCTCAGCTTGCTCGTCGATTTCCACAAACACCAGGACTATTTACGGCATTCTATTTCCTAGCCAACCATTCCTCATTACCACTAAATCCAAATGGAGGTTCTCAATAAATACATCCACGTCTTGGACTGAATCCCAAATGGCATTGTACCCTACATAGTGCACTGCGGAACAATAGGCCCTGGTCAGAAGTAGTGAACTATTATGGGAACAGTGTGTCAGTTGGGACGTAATTTGGCCTTGGTAAAGAAGGGCCCCACATCACAGAATAACATAGACTTAATTAATAAAATCAATGCTGGCCATTGATGTGGGCTTTACTTAAATGAAACAGTCATTGGCTCTGCTGGTCGACTGTAATACAGTCAGTGGCTCTGTGGTCGACTGTAATAAGTAGCTCTGTGGTCGACGTATACATCAGTGGCTCTGTGGTCGACTGTAATACAGTACGTGGCTCTGTGGTCGACTGTAATACAGTCAGTGGCTCTGTGGTCGACTGTAATACAGTACGTGCTCTTGTGGTCAACTGTAATACAGTCAGTGGCTCTGTGGTCGACTGTAATACAGTGCGTGGCTCTGTGGTCGACTGTAATACAGTCAGTGGCTCTGTGGTCGACTGTAATACAGTCAGTGGCTCTGTGGTCGACTGTATTGCAGTCAGTGGCTCTGTGGTCGACTGTAATACAGTACGTGGCTCTGTGGTCGACTGTAATACAGTCAGTGGCTCTGTGGTCGACTGTAATACATCGTGGCTCTGTGGTCAACTGTAATACAGTCAGTGGCTCTGTGGTCGACTGTAATACAGTACGTGGCTCTGTGGTCAACTGTATACAGTCAGTGGCTCTGTGGTCAACTGTAATACAGCAGTGGCTCTGTGGTCTGTCACTGTAATACAGTACGTGGCTCTGTGGTCGACTGTAATACAGTCAGTGCTCTGTGTCGACTGTATACATACGTGGCTCTGTGGTCAACTGTATACAGTCATGGCTCTGTGGTCGACTGTAATACAGTCAGTGGCTCTGTGGTCGACTGTAATACAGTCAGTGGCTCTGTGGTCGACTGTAATACGTACGTGGCTCTGTGGTCGACTGTATTGCAGTCAGTGGCTCTGTGGTCGACTGTAATACAGTCAGTGCTCTGTGATCAACTGTAATACAGTACGTGCATCTGTGGTCAACTGTAATAAGTCAGTGGCTCTGTGGTCGACTGTAATAACAGTCAGTGGCTCTGTGGTCGACTGTATTGCAGTCAGTGCTCTGTGGTCGACTGTAATACAGTCAGTGGCTCTGTGGTCGACTGTATTGCAGTCAGTGGCTCTGTGGTCGACTGTATTGCAGTCAGTGGCTCTGTGGTCGACTGTAATACAGTCAGTGGCTCTGTGGTCGACTGTATTGCAGTCAGTGGCTCTGTGGTCGACTGTAATACAGTCAGTGGCTCTGTGGTCGACTGTAATACAGTCAGTGGCTCTGTGGTCGACTGTAATACAGTCAGTGGCTCTGTGGTCGACTGTATTGCAGTCAGTGGCTCTGTGGTCGACTGTAATACAGTCAGTGGCTCTGTGGTCGACTGTATTGCAGTCAGTGGCTCTGTGGTCGACTGTAATACAGTCAGTGGCTCTGTGGTCGACTGTAATACAGTCAGTGGCTCTGTGGTCGACTGTTATTACAGTCAGTGGCTCTGTGGTCAACTTATTACAGTCAGTGGCTCTGTGGTAACTGTATTACAGTCAGTGGCTCTGTGCGACTGTAATACAGTCAGTGGCTCTGTGGTCGACTGTAATACAGTACGTGGCTCTGTGGTCAACTGTAATACAGTCATGCTGTGTGACTGTAATACAGTCAGTGGCTCTGTGGTCGACTGAATACAGTCAGTGGCTCTGTGGTCAACTGTATAAGTCAGTGGCTCTGTGGTCGACTGTAATACAGGCAGTGGCTCTGTGGTCGACTGTAATACAGTCAGTGGCTCTGTGATCGACTGTATTGCAGTCAGTGGCTCTGTGGTCGACTGTAATTACAGTCAGTGCTCTGTGGTCGACTGTAATACAGTCAGTGGCTCTGTGGTCGACTGTAATACAGTCAAGTGGCTCTGTGGTCAACTGTATTGCAGTCAGTGGCTCTGTGGTCGACTGTATTGCAGTCAGTGCTCTGTGGTCGACTGTAATACAGTCATGGCTCTGTGGTCGACTGTAATACAGTCAGTGCTCTGTGGTCGACTGTAATACAGTACGTGGCTCTGTGGTCGACTGTAATCAAGTCAGTGGCTCTGTGGTCGACTGTAATACAGTCAGTGGCTCTGTGGTCGACTGTAATACAGTCAGTGGCTCTGTGGTCGACTGTAATACAGTACGTGGCTCTGTGGTCGACTGATTTGCAGTCAGTGGCTCTGTGGGTCGACTGTAATACAGTCAGTGCTCTGTGATCAACTGTAATACAGTACGTGGCTCTGTGGTCAACTGTAATACAGTCAGTGGCTCTGTGGTCGACTGTAATACAGTCAGTGGCTCTGTGGTCGACTGTATTGCAGTCAGTGGCTCTGTGGTCGACTGTAATACAGTCAGTGGCTCTGTGGTCGACTGTATTGCAGTCAGTGGCTCTGTGGTCGACTGTATGCAGTCAGTGGCTCTTGGTCGACTGTAATACAGTCATGGCTCTGTGGTCGACTGTATTGCAGTCAGTGGCTCTGTGGTCGACTTAATTACAGTCAGTGCTCTGTGGTCGACTGTAATTACAGTCAGTGCTCTGTGGTCGACTGTAATACAGTCAGTGGCTCTGTGGTCGACTGTATTGCAGTCAGTGGCTCTGTGGTCACTGTAATACAGTCAGTGGGGCTCTGTGGTCGACTGTATTGCAGTCAGTGGCTCTGTGGTCGACTGTAATACAGGTCAGTTGCTCTTGTGGTCGACTTAATACAGTCAGTGGCTCTGTGGTCGACTGTATTACAGTCAGTGGCTCTGTGGTCAACTGTATTACAGTCAGTGCTCTGTGAGTCAACTGTATTACAGTCATGCTCTGTGGTCGACTGATACAGTCAGTGGTCTGTGGTCACTGTTAATACAGTACGTGGCTCTTGGTCACTGTAAATACACAGTCAGTGCTCTGTGGTCGACTGTAATACAGTCATGGCTCTTGGTCGACTGTAATACAGTTCAGTGGCTCTGTGGTCAACTGTAATACAGTCAGTGGCTCTGTGGTCGACTGTAATACAGTCAGTGGCTCTGTGTCGACTGTAATACAGTCAGTTGGCTCTTGTGATCGACTGTATTGCAGTCAGTGGCTCTGTGTCGACTGTATTACAGTCAGTGCGTCTGTGGTCGACTGTAATACAGTCAGGGCTCTGTGGTCGACTGTAATACAGTCAGTGCTCTGTGGTCAACTGTATTGCAGTCAGTGGCTCTGTGGTCGACTGTAGCTTGTCACGTACAGTATGGCTCTGTGGTCGACTGTAATTACAGTCTAGTGGCTCTGTGGTCGTACTGTAATACAGTCAGTGGCTCTGTGGTCGACGTGTAATACAGTCAGTGGCTCTGTGGTCTGGTACTGTAATACAGTCAGTGGCTCTGTGGTCGACTGTAATACAGTCAGTGGCTCTGTGGTCGACTGTAATACAGTACGTGCGCTCTGTGGTCGCTGTAATACAGTCAGTGCTCTGTGGTCGACTGTAATACAGTCAGTGGCTCTGTATGTCACTGTAATACATACGTGCTCTGTGGTCGACGTAATACAGCTCAGTGGCTCTGTGGTCGACTGTAATACGTTCAGTGGCTCTTGGTGGTCGACTGTTAATACATCAGTGGCTCTGTGGTCGACTGTAATACAGTCAGTGGCTCTGTGTCGACTGTATATACAGTCAGTGGCTCTTATAGTACGACTGTATACAGTCATGCTCTGTGGTCGACTGTAATACAGTACGCTGCCAAGAGATTAACCTTTATTCCTGATCACTCCTCTAATAGAGAGAGAGAGAGAGAGAGAGAGAGAGAGAGAGAGAGAGAGAGAGAGAGAGAGAGAGAGAGAGAGAGAGAGATATTGTTTGTTTACCCAACCTCTCAACACAGCCATATGCTGTGGTCCATTGCTAGGCACCCCACGCGTCCTTCCATCAGTCAGTATCATCAATCTCTCCTGTGTTCATATCAGTAAATCTGCCACTGGGGAGTTCCGGGGAGTCTTGAGAAGCTGCTGGGTATCTGGACGTGTTTCACTACTTGTTTAATAGGGAATAGGGTTCCATAGGGCTCTGGTCTAAAGTAGTGCACTACATATAGGGAATAGGGTTCCATAGGGCTCTGGTCTAAAGTAGTGCACTACATAGGGAATAGGGTTCCATAGGGCTCTGGTCTAAAGTAGTGTACTATATAGGGAATAGGGTGCCATAGGGCTCTGGTCTAAAGTAGTGCACTATATAGGGAATAGGGTTCCATTTTGTGACACATACAACAGTGTTGTTGTGTCCTGGTCCTGTGGAGTGTGGACAGACAGGATGTGCAGGCTTTTGTTTCAACCCAGCACTAAAAACACCTGACTCATGGTATCAACTAATCATCAAGTCTTTGATCCCTTAATTCTCTGGCTGGCAGGCTGGATGAGATAAGGACAGGAAGCTATTTAGAGAGAGAGTGAGAGGGACAGAGAGAGTGTGATGGAGAGAGTGTGATGGAGAGAGTGTGATGGAGAGAGGGAGAAAGAGAGAGAGAGAGAGAGAGAGAGAGAGCTGAGGTGGAAACTGAGCTGCACTTCCTAACCTTCTGCCAAATGTATGACCATATTAGAGACACATATTTTCCTCAGATTACACAGACTCACAAAGAATTAAAAAACAAACACAATTTTGATAAACTCCCATATCTACTGGGTGAAATACCACAGTGTGACATCACAGCAGCAAATTTTTGACCTGTTGCCACAAGAAAAGGGCAACCAGTGAAGAACAAACACCATTGTAATAAATACAACCCATATTTATGTTTATTTATTTTCCCTTTTGTATTTTAACTATTTGCACATCATTACAACACTGTATATATACATTATATAACATTTGAAATGTCTTTATTCTTTTGGAACCTTTTTTAGGATAATGTTTACTGTTCATTTTTGCTGTTTATTTCACTTTTGTATATTATCTACTTCACTTGCTTTGGCAATGTTAACATATGTTTCCCATGCCAATAAAGCCCCTTGAATTGAGAGAGGGAGAGGGAGGGAGGGAGGGGGGGGGTGAGAGCAGGGAGGTTAGAAGAGGGGAAAGGATGGCATGGCATCTAATATGGTTGCTAAAGTTAAATCCACAGTTGTTCCGGTGACAGCTGCTATAAGACCCCTGGTGACATTATCATGTGGCCCTCTGTACTAGAGCCCAGGCATGAATTTTAATCCCTACCCATACCCGCTACGTTCAGGCCCGATCCTACCCATACCCGCTACGTTCAGGCCCTACCCTACCCATACCCGCTACGGTCAGGCCCCACCCCACCCATACCCGCCACGGTCAGGCCCTACCCTACCCATACCCGCTACGGTCAGGCATTTACATTTAAGTCATTTAGCTGACGCTCTTATCCAGAGCGACTTACAAATTGGAAAGTTCATACATATTCATCCTGGTCCCCCCGTGGGGAATGAACCCACAACCCTGGCGTTGCAAGCGCCATGCTCTACCAACTGAGCCACACAGGCCCCACCCCACCCATACCCGCTACGTTCAGGCCCCACCCCACCCATACCCGCTGACGTACAACAATCACCGCACACACCATGGCAAAAAGAGGGTTATAATACCTGAACATAATAGGGGAATGAAAAACAGTGTGGTAAAACAACAAGACAAAAATGAAATGAAAGGATCATAGAGGCTAGGTAGACCACGACGCATCGCCGAGGCGAACAGAAGAGGAGGAACCGATTTCGGCGAAGTCGTGTAAACTAGTACTTTAATTAGAACAATGTTTCTATCTGTTTAAGTACAGGAATAAAGTTTATCTCTTGACGTACTGTATTACAGTCGACCACAGAGCACACTACTGTATACAGTCGACCACAGAGCCACTGACTTATTACAGTCGACCACAGAGCCACTGACTTATACAGCCCTTCGACTCAACAGAGCCACTGACTGTATTCAGTCGACACAGAGCACGTCCACTAGTATTACAGTCGACACACCACTGACTGTATTCACGTCGACCACGACCATTACTATATACAGTCGACCACAGACCACTGACTGTATTACAGTCGACCACAGGCACCTGACTGTCATACAGTCGACCACAGAGCCACTGACTGTATTATCACGTAGACCACAGACACAGACTGTATTACACGTCGACCACAAGCCACTGACGTATTCAAAGTCGACCACAGAACCACTAACTGCTAATTACACGTCGTAACCACAGAGCCACTGACTGTATTACAGTCGACCACAGACCACTGGACTGTATTGATACAGTCGACCACGAGCCACTGACTCAATACATCGACACAGAGCCACTGACTGCAATACAATGACCACAGAGCCACTGACTGTATTACAGTCGACACAAGCCACTGACTGTAATTACAGTCTGACCACAGACCCATGACTGTATCTCTCTTTTCTCACATCTCCTTTTGTGAAGAATACATCAGGGCTTCTGTGTATCGACTTATACATAGTCATCTGTGTGACTGAATACATCAGTGCTCTGTTGGTCAACCTTATTGCAGTCAGTGCTCTTGTTCACTTACTTGACAGCAGTTGCTCGCTATGTTAAGCATTCAGCTCTCTCTACTGTAATACAGTACATGCGTTCTGTGGTCGAGAATACATCAGAATAGCTCTTGTGCTCACTGTAATACATTCATGGCCTCGCATTGGCGACTGTAATACGTAGGCTCTTTAGATCTTACAGTAAGTTCATGCCTCTTGATCACTGCGTAATACCGTCATGATTTTCTGTCGACTGTAACACGTCAGTGCGTTGCTCACTGTATACAAGTACGTCGCTCTTGTCGACTGTAATACAGACCATTTGCTCTGTCGGTGACTGTAATACCAGTCCTGCTCATCGTTTCGCTCTAATACATCAGTGGC
>NW_019946528.1:43956-49357 GCF_002910315.2 Salvelinus sp. IW2-2015
TACCATTCAGGGCCCTACCCCACCCATACCCGCTACGTTCAGGCCCCACCCCACCCATACCCGCTACATTCAGGCCCTACCCCACCCATACCCGCTACATTCAGCCCTACCCCACCCATACCCGCTACGTTCAGGCCCTACCCTACCCAGGTTTGATTCCTTCTGGCAAATTTAAGGCCCTGACCGATACCCGTAATCAGAAATAACTTCCTCCGTTAGTAAATTCATTAGCTGCTCCTTTCTGTCCGTCACTCGCTCCCTGCCTGCTGCTCCTTTCTGTCCGTCACTCGCTCCCTGCCTGCTGCTCCTTTCTGTCCGTCACTCGCTCCCTGCCTGCTGCTCGATCTGCATGCGCTCCGCTCATGGCCGGCTCTGGGTCTGTGAGTATCCATAGCAACGACTCTGCTTGGAGCTGGTCAATGACGAAGACTTGAGAGAGCAGCTAGCTGTTAGCTGCTTTTCCTCACTCTAAACTCCGACAAAAACTCAATGAACATGATTATTTTCGGTGAAACAATCTCTCCTTCTATTGGACGAGGTTGAAGCACTTCTGACACCATTTTATTATCTTAGTCAAGTGTGGCTCAGCTTCAAAATATTAGTGATCAATTAGTAATACCCAAGCCTTCCCTTTACCCTAGTTTATGATGACAAAACAGGCCCTAACCCAATGTATAATGTCGGGCCCATCTCTGCTCTGTCTCAAGTCTCTGGCTGCCCTATGATCAGACCAACAACGACAAATACACAGTCATACACACACACACACACACACACACACACACCACACACACCACACACACACACACCACACACACACACACACACACACCCACACACACACACACCACACACACACACCACACACACAACACACACACACACACACACACACACACACACAGCCCTGCACCAGCCTCAGCTGCTCGGCGATTTCCACAAACACCAGGACTATTTACGGCATTCTATTTCCCTAGCCAACCATTCCTCATTACCACTAAATCCCAAATGGAGTTCTCAATAAATACATCCACGTCTTGGACTGAATCCCCAAATGGCATTGTACCCTACATAGTGCACTGCGGAACAATAGGCCCTGGTCAGAAGTAGTGAACTATTATGGAACAGTGTGTCATTGGGACGTAACTTTTGGCCTTGTAAAGAAGGGCCCCACATCACAGAATAACATAGGACTTAATTAATAAGAATCAATGCTGGCCATTGATGTGGCTTTACTTAAATGAACAGTCATTGGCTCTGTGGTCGACTGTAATACACGTCAGTGGCTCTGTGGTCGACTGTAATACAGTCAGTGGCTCTGTGGTCGACTGTAATACAGTCAGTGGCTCTGTGGTCGACTGTAATACAGTACGTGGCTCTGTGGGCGACTGTAATACAGTCAGTGGCTCTGTGGTCGACTGTAATACAGTACGTGGCTCTGTGGTCAACTGTAATACAGTCAGTGGCTCTGTGGTCGACTGTAAACAGTGCGTGGCTCTGTGTCGACTGTAATACAGTCAGTGGCTCTGTGGTCGACTGTAATACAGTCAGTGGCTCTGTGGTCGACTGTATTGCAGTCAGTGGCTCTGTGGTCGACTGATAATACAGTACGTGGCTCTGTGGTCGACTGTAATACAGTCAGTGGCTCTGTGGTCGACTGTAATACAGTACGTGGCTCTGTGGTCAACTGTAATACAGTCAGTGGCTCTGTGGTCGAACTGTAATACAGTACGTGGCTCTGTGGTCAACTGTAATACAGTCAGGGGCTCGTGGTCAACTGTAATACAGTCAGTGGCTCTGTGGTCAACTGTAATACAGTACGTGGCTCTGTGGTCGACTGTAATACAGTCATGGCTCTGTGGTCGACTGTAATACAGTACGTGGCTCTGTGGTCAACTGTAATACAGTCATGGCTCTGTGGTCGACTGTAATACAGTCAGTGGCTCTGTGGTCGACTGTAATACAGTCAGTGGCTCTGTGGTCGACTGTAATACAGTACGTGGCTCTGTGGTCGACTGTATTGCAGTCAGTGGCTCTGTGTCGACTGTAATACAGTCAGTGGCTCTGTGATCAACTGTAATACAGTACGTGGTCTGTGGTCAACTGTAATACAGTCAGTGGCTCTGTGGTCGACTGTAATACAGTCAGTGGCTCGTGTGTCGACTGTATTGCAGTCAGTGGCTCTGTGGTCGACTGTAATACAGTCAGTGGCTCTGTGGTCGACTGTATTGCAGTCAGTGGCTCTGTGGTCGACTGTATTGCAGTCAGTGGCTCTCTGTCTGTGACTGTAATACAGTCAGTGCTCTGTGGTCGACTGTATTGCAGTCAGTGGCTCTGTGGTCGACTGTAATACAGTCAGTGGCTCTGTGGTCGACTGTAATACAGTCAGTGCCTGTGGTCGACTGTAATACAGTCAGTGGCTCTGTGGTCGACTGTATTGCAGTCAGTGGCTCTGTGGTCGACTGTAATACAGTCAGTGGCTCTGTGGTCGACTGATTGCAGTCAGTGGCTCTGTGGTCGACTGTAATACAGTCAGTGGCTCTGTGGTCGACTGTAATACAGTCAGGCTCTGTGGTCGACTGTATTACAGTCAGTGGCTCTGTGGTCAACTGTATTACAGTCAGTGCTCTGTGGTCAACTGTATTACAGTCAGTGCTCTGTGGTCGACTGTAATACAGTCAGTGGCTCTGTGGTCGACTGTAATACAGTACGTGGCTCTGTGGTCAACTGTAATACAGTCAGTGGCTCTGTGGTCGACTGTAATACAGTCAGTGGCTCTGTGGTCGACTGTAATACAGTCAGTGGCTCTGTGTCAACTGTAATACAGTCAGTGGCTCTGTGGTCGACTGTAATACAGTCAGTGGCTCTGTGGTCGACTTAATACAGTCAGTGGCTCTGTGATCGACTGTATTGCAGTCAGTGCTCTGTGGTCGACTGTATTACAGTCAGTGCGCTGGTGTCGACTGGAATACAGTCAGTGGCTCTGTGGTCGACTGTAATACAGTCAGTGGCTCTGTGGTCAACTGTATTGCAGTCAGTGGCTCTGGTCGACTGTATGCAGTCAGTGGCTCTGTGGTCGACTGTAATACAGTCAGTGCTCTGTGGTCGACTGTAATACAGTCAGTGGCTCTGTGGTCGACTGTAATACAGTACGTGGCTCTGTGGCGACTGTAATACAGTCAGTGGCTCTGTGGTCGACTGTAATACAGTCAGTGGCTCTGTGGTCGACTGTAATACAGTCAGTGGCTCTGTGGTCGACTGTAAACAGTACGTGGCTCTGTGTCGACTTATTGCAGTCGTGGCTCTGTGGTCGACTGAATACAGTCAGTGGCTCTGTGATCAACTGTAATACAGTACGTGGCTCTGTGCGTCAACTGTAATACAGTCAGTGGCTCTTGTGGGTCGACTGTAATACAGTCAGTGGCTCTGTGGTCGACTGTATTGCAGTCATGTCTCTGTGGTCGACTGTAATACAGTCAGGCTCTGTGGTCGACTGTATGTGCAGTTCCAGTGGCTCTGTGGTCACTGTATTGCAGTCAGTGGCCTCTGTGGCGACTGTAATACAGTCAGGGCTCTGTGTCGACGTATTGGTGGCTCTGTGGTCGACTGTAATACAGTCAGTGGCTCTGTGGTCGACTGTAATACAGTCAGTGGCTCTGTGGTCGACTGTAATACAGTACGTGCAAGAGATTAAACTTTATTCCTGTACTTAAAACAGATAGAACACCATTGTTCTTCATGTCAAGTACCTAGTTGTCACGACTTCAGCCGAAATCGGTTCCTCTCTTTGTTCGGGCGGCGCTCGGCGCTCGGCGTCGCTGGTCTACTAGCCATCGCTGATCCACTTTTCATTTTCCATTTGTTTTGTCTTTGTTTCTACACACCTGTTTTTCATTCCCCTAATTATTGTTCAGGTATTTAACCCTCTGTTTTCGCCCATGGTGTTGTGCGGGATTGTTTTACGTCATGTTCGGTAATGTTGGTGACTGGTTATTTTCAACGGGTGCTGTTTTTTTTCGCCCGGGCGTAAAAGTTGATGTTCGTGTTTTTTGTGTTTGGGCAATTGTAGTGTTTTACCTTGGACCATTCATTATTCTGAGTAAAGTTACATTGCTCCCAATTCTCTGCTCTCCTGCGCCTGACTGAACACACCAGCTACACTCACTGTTATGACACTAGTCTTGTTGCTCTTTAGTGACTGTGGACCTGTTGTTGTAGTGAAGGATGTTTTCTGAAGAGAAGTAACAGTGTTTATCTCATTAAATGTGGTTGAATCATCTTTGTTTGTGTTCTGTTTTCAAGCCTGTACTCATTTTTACTAATTGGGAGCAAATTATTCAAGTTTTTCAAACTCAGAGCAGAGAAGGCAGAGTTTGGGTCTCATTATGTGTGTGTGTGTGGTGTGTGGTGTGTGGTGTGTGTGTGTGTGTGTGTGAGTGAGTGCGTGTGAGTGCGTGCGTGCGTGCGTGCGTTTGATGTGCCTGAATCCTTGTTTCCGTGTGTGCGCACGTGCCACCTACAGTGCCGGTATGTATTTTTTGAGTGCCAACCTGATGTTTCTGAAGGATGTGGCCCAAACTAAGCATTTAACGCTTCGCAGAATCTCCTTGTTTGCTAGCTCAGTGACTAGAGGTGTTAGCATCGTGCCGCGGCGCATCGCTAGCACGGCTACGCCAGAGGGGCTTGTGCGGTGGCCTCAGAGGAAGACCCAGTGACTGAGACGATCTAGTAGGCGTGCGACGTGACATGTAGCAGGAGAGAAAGCTAGGACGTGTCCCAAACGGCATCCAATTCCTGAAATAGCACTATGGACTCAGAGTTAGGGCACTATAAAGGGAACACGATGTCGTTTTGGGATGCTGCCCTACTGTGCACTGCGCATTTACAACGAGGTCAGGCCCGAATGATGTTTTTTTGTGCATAAAGCAGAAGATATGCTTTTGCTCATCATCTTACCAGGGCGAAACCATGGCAGATTGTGTGCCATTAGCCTTTCTCATAGCGAGAGATCGTTAGAGGGCATTACACCAGGGCATTTAGCCTGTCTCATACAGAGAGATCGTTAGATGACATTACACCAGGGCATTTAGCCTGTCTCATAGAGAGAGATCGTTAGATGGTATTACACCAGGGCATTTAGCCTGTCTCATAGAGAGATATCGTTAGAGGGCATTACACCAGGGCATTTAGCCTGTCTCATAGAGAGAGATCGTTAGTGGGTATTACACCAGGGCATTTAGCCTGTCTCATAGAGAGAGATCGTTAGTGTATATTACACCAGGGCATTTAGCCTGTCTGGAGTGGAGAAGAGGAGTGGAGAAGTGGAGTCTAGAGGAGGAGGAGAGAGGAGAGGAGGAGAGAGGAGAGATGAGATGAGGAGGAGAGAGGAGAGGAGGAGAGA
>NW_019946528.1:50345-56009 GCF_002910315.2 Salvelinus sp. IW2-2015
TCAGCACCAGTACAGCACCGGTACAGCACCGGTACTGCACCAGTACAGCACCAGTACAGCACCGGTACAGCACCGGTACAGCACCGGTACAGCACCGGTACAGCACCGGTACAGCACCGGTACAGCACCAGTACAGCACCAGTACAGCACCAGTACAGCACCAGTACAGCACCAGTACAGCGACACACACACAGCCTCTGTCTCGACCTATCAGCGCCAGACAGTGGTTATTGTTATGGTGGGACAGCAGGTCAGTTACATGGACAGACTCATTCATTCCTGAACCTAGTCTCAATGTTTCCTCCGTGTTATCGACATTAGGAACTGACCTTTTCCTCTGTTAACGACATCATCAACTGACCTTTTCCTCCGTGTTAACCTCATCAGGAACAAACCTTTTCCTCCATGTTAACTACATCAGGAACAAACCTTTTCCTCCGTGATAACCTCATCATACGTTGTTATAAACATTGCTGGCTGCTCTGTTGTTTGATAATGTACATATTGGCTTAGTGTTAAGTATCTGGGATATCTGGGAAGGATGTGGGCATGTACACACGAACACACAAAGACACACACACTCAAAGATACACACACAGACACACGCACTCATACAGAGACAAACATACATATATGTAGAGACACACACACACACATAAATACACAGAGGCACACACACACACACAGAGAGACACACACACACATACAAAGACACACTCAAATCTGGGGAGGATGTGGGCATGTAGCAATACTGAAACACTGCCTACCGCAATGCATTAATGACCGGATGAGATGATGTGGGATGCTTTGATAACTCCCAGAGGCACACACACACTAACACACACACGCACGCACGCACGCACACCCGCGCACGCACGCACGCACGCACACACACAAATGTTGGAAACAGGGATCAATAAGACAAAGGAAGACAGTTGGACCTCCAGCCATGACAATGGGGGAAGGACCCAAAGCGTAAGGGTCGTGTATTGTTTCACATCTCTGCTTGTAGTTGAGCATCCTGCTACGACAGAGATGAGGTAGCATTAGGGTCGTGTATTGTTTCCACATTCTGTATTGTAAAGTTGAGCGTCCTGACTAACGACAAGAGATGAGGTAGACATTAGGGTCGTGTATTGTTTCTACATTCTGCTTGTTATGTGAGGCATTCCCTGCTATCAAGATGATGAGGTAGAACTTAAGGGCTGTATTGCTTTCAAGATTCTCTGCTTGTACGCTTCGAGCACCTGCTACAGACAGTAAGTGACGGGTAGAACATTAGGGTCGTGTATTCGTTTACATCATTCTGATTTAGTTGTAGCATTCTGCTAGCAGCGATGAGGTAGCATTAGTGGCGTGTATTGTTTCACATCTCTGAAAAAAAATCTCTTGGTTTCAAGTTTGGGACTCCCATGCACTGCTTGGATTAGTTCTCCGACAGCTTATCCATGTGCCCTGTGACCTGGCTTGTATTTAGGTCTCATCACAGCTATCCATGCTCTCGGTAGGCTGCTTGGATGTTAGTCTTACAGCTATCCAAGGGCATTCCTGCTATCGAAGAGATGGAGGTAGACAATTCGGGCCCGTGTATTGTTTTCACATCTCTGATTGTAGTCTCTGTACGCTTTATCCCTGCTTAGGATCAGATGGTATGAGGTAACATTAGGGTCGTGTATTGTTTCACATCTCTGATTGGTAGTTTGAGACACTCAGCCTCTGACTACGACAGAGATGAGGTGGACATTTAGGCCGTTGTATTGTTTCACATCCTTGCTTGTAGTTTCGAGCTCAATCCTGCTCTTATTCGGAAGATAGTGAGGTCAGACATTAGGGCCTGTCTTGTTTTTCACATCTCCTGCTTGTAAGTTGAGCATCTGCTACGAAGAGATGAGTAGACATTAGGGCCTGTATTGTACTTGCACATTTCTGCTTGGTTAGTTCAGCATCCTGCTCACGACAGAGATGAGGTCTAGAACCATTTCGGCCTGTACTTGTTCTCAATCTCTGCTTGCTAAGCTTGCAGGGCAATCCGGGTATGTCAGGTACCGACTCACGAATGGGTAGAACATTTAAGGCCTGTTATTGTTCTCACATTTCTGCTTGTAGTTGAGCATGCCTGCTATGCAGAGATGCAGATGTAGAGTTAGGGCCTTGTATGCTTTTAGGCTTTAGATTTGGGCTGTACTTTAATCTTCTGTGCGCCCTTAATGGCAATGCTCAGATTTGGGCTGTAGTCTACACTGTGTCGTTCCTGCTGTTTGCACACCCTCCTAAAGAGCTTCCAGGTGAACACTGGTGAGGTCCATGTCTGGGCGACAACTCTATTTGTTCACGTCGCCTCTCTTACTCAGCTCTACTCTCTCTTCTCTTCTCTCTGGTCTGCTCTGTCTCTGTCTCTGATCTTGTCTCCTCTTCTCTCTCTCTCTTCTCTCTCTTCCTTCTCTTCCTCTCTTCGGTTCTCTCTCTATCTCTCCCTCATTCAGTCCTCGTCAGTGCTCTCTCGTTCTACCTGATCGCTATCCTGGTCTGCCTGTCTCTTCTCTCTACTCCTTCCCTGTCTCTTCTCTCTCTCTGTCAGCTTCTTTCTCTCTCTCTTGTCGAGTATTTCTCTACTCGTGTCACTCTTCTCCATCTAGCTCTGATCACTTTCATCTTCCTCTCCTTCTACTTTGGCATCTTCTCTCAGTCTCTCTCTCTCTCACTGCTCTCTCTCTATCTCTCTGTCTCATCTCCTGTTCATCTCTCTCTGCTCTCTCGTTTCTGTTCTGTTTCATCTCTTTACACACCCAATAAGTGCAGAATTCCCTCTCACCCTATTCTATAACGGGGATATAATCTTATATCTGGGCGTGTCCTCACATTCAATCACCCTCAATGCAGTCCAAATGACACTCTATTCCACTATATAGTGCACTACATTTATGCTCAGGGCCTAGGCACCTATTCCCTACTATAGTGGACTACTTTAGAACTCCAGAGCCCATGGATGTCATAATCCGTTGTTGACTCTGTTGGGGAATTTTCACCTGTATAAACAAGACTCATATTTTAGACTGTTTTAAATAAAGAGACCACTCATTGCACTGTTTAATAATGAAGCCACACACTCCTTAGACTGTTTAAATAAGACACCACTCCTTTGAGACTGTTTAATATAAAGACACACTCCTTTTAACTGTTTAGCACCACTTCCCTTTAGACCTGTTTTAATAAAAGACCCACTCTTTAGACTGTTTAATATAAAAGACACCACTTCCTTTAGACTGTTTTATATGAAGACCCAACTGCCTTTAGACTGTTTAATAAAGACGACCACTCTTTTAGACTGTTTAATAATGAAGACACCATCTTTAGACTGTTTAATAAAGACACCACTCTTAGACTGTTTAATAATGGACAGACACCACTCCTTTAGACTGTTAATAAAGACACCACTCCTTTAGACTGTTTAATAATGAAGACACGCACTCCTTTAGACTGTTTAATCATGAAGAACCACTCCTTTAGACTGTTTAATGAAGACACCACTTTTCTTAGACTGTTTAATAAAGACCACCATCCTTTAGCTGTTTAATAAAGACACCACTCCTTTAGACACTGTTTAATAAAGACACAACTTCTTTAGACTGTTTAATAACAGCACACGCACTCCTTTAGACGTTTTAATAATGAAGACCACTCCTTTAGACTGTTTAATAAAGACACGACTCCTTTAGACTGTTTAATACAGACACAACTCTTTAGAACTGTTTAATAATGAGACTCCTACCTCCTTTAGGATTGTTTGGATAATAGCACTCAATCTTTAGGATGTTTACATACTAAAGACACAACTTCTATTCAGACACTGTTTAAATAAGAACACACTCCTTTAGCACGTTTAGTTAATGCAAGAACACACTCTCTTTAGACTGTTTACATATGTTGAGACACCAACCCTTTAGACTGTTTAATAATGAAGAACACTCTAGTCTTTGATGACTGTTCTTCATAATAATAAGCGTACACATCTGCCCTTTAGACTGTTTTAATAATAAAGACACCACTCTTTAGACTGTTTTTAATATAAACGACACCACTCTTTAGACTGTTTAATAATACAGACACCACTCTTTAGACTGTCTTCTAATAATTAAAAGACAACACTCCTTAGACTTTTTAATAATAAAGACACACTCCTTAGAGCTGTCTAATAATAAAGAACCACTCCCTTTAGACTGTTTTAATATAAGAACCACTCCTTTAGACTGTTTAATTAATAAAGACACACTCTTTAGACTGTTTTATTAATAAAGACACGCACTCTCTTTAGATTGTCTAATCATAAAGACACACTCTCTTCTAGGACTGTTTTAATAATGAAGGAACCATCTACCTTTGATCTGCTCTAATAATAAAAAGACACCACTCTTTAGACTGTTTTAATGAACGACAGCACTTCTTTAGACTGTTTAATAAAGACACGCACTCTGTTAACTGTTTTAATAAAGATCATCCATTCTTTAGACTGTTTATAAAGACACCACTCCCTTGGCTTATCCTCTTCTCCTGATTTAGGTACGGCTATCTTCCCTCTTACCTCTTGGATTAGTTCCCACACGGCTATTTCACCTCCCCTCCTCTTGGATTAGTCTCACACTATCCTTCTCCCTCTTCTTGGCTTAGTTCTCACAGCTATCCATCTCCTCCTTTGTTGGATTAGTCTCAGACATTAACCTTTCAGCTACCATCTCCTTTCTCTTGGATTAGTCTCACACATCACCACACGCTATCCATCTCCTCTCTCTTGGGATTAGTCTCACACAACACAGGCTTACATCTCCTCCTCTGGATTAGTTCAAAAGTATCTCTTGCCTCTTCTACTTGGATTTATACTCACTATACAGCTATCCATCTCCTCCTCCTGGATTAGTCTCATCAAGATATCCATATGCTTCTCTCTTGGATTGTTCAAATAACACAGTACATCTCTCCTTTCTTGGATTATCTACATATACAGCTATCCATGTTCCTCCTCATTGGATTAGTCTCAAACAGCTATCATCTTCTTCCTCTTTGGATTAGTCAAGCATCCCATCTCTTTCATTTGGTTAGTTACAGGCTATCCATTCTTTCCGCTCTTGGATTAGTTACGCTATCCATCTTCTCATTTGGATTAGTCTCACGTATCATTCTTCCTTCTTGGATTTAGTTCGCACAGCTAATCATCTCCCTCCTTCTTGGATTAGTCTCGACACAAAAGCTATCTTCCTTCCTCTCTTGGATCAGTGCTCTACGCTATCCATTTTCTCTCGTTGGACTTAGTCCTCAAAGCTTATCCTCCTCTCCCCTCCTTCTTGGATTAGTCTCACACACAGTATCTACTTCCTCTTCCCTTGGATTTCACGGTGTATTCCGCTGTGTTAATCTGTGATTTCACAGTGTTCCAGGCTGCTTTTTTGGATTTTACAGTTATCTGGCTGCTGTTTCCTTGTGTCCACTAGGTTTTATGTTTCTATTTAATCTCAATATATACTTCTATGGACTAGTCAGCAGAAGCCATATGTTTTCCACTTCAGGGCATGTGGCTATCATAATCTACCCCTCATCCATGCTTTTCTCCCAATGTATCCTCAATTCAATAACAATGGAACAATGTGGACTAATGGAATCTTTGCCTCTGCA
>NW_019946529.1:0-1191 GCF_002910315.2 Salvelinus sp. IW2-2015
TCTATGATTTTCTATTTCTATGTTTTGGCCGGGTATGGTTCTCAATCAGGGATAGCTGTCTATCGTTGTGTCTGATTGGGAACCATACTTAGGTAGCCCTTTTTCCCACCTGTCTTTGTGGGAAGTTGACTTTGTTTAGGGCACGTAGCCTTTGAGCTTCACGGTTTGTTTTTGTTGTGTTTATTGTTTTTGTTCGGCGTCTTGTTTAATAAAGGAACATGTACGCTCACCACGCTGCACCTTGGTCCTCTTTTTCCAACGGCCGTGACAGAACTTCCCACCACCAAAGGACCAAGCAGCGTGGTAGAGAGGACTCCTGCACATGGGAAGAGATCCTGGATGGTAAGGGACCCTGGAGGCAGGCTGGGGAGTATCGCCATCAAAGGGAGGAACTGGAGGCAGCTAAGGCGGAGCGGCAGCGTTATGAGGGAACAAGGCTGGCAAGGAAGCCCGAGAGGCAGCCCCCAAATAATTTTTTGGGGGGGCACACGGGGAGTGTGGCTGAGTCAGGTTGGAGACCTGAGCCAACTCCCCGTGCTTACCATGGCGAGCATATGACTGGTCAGGCCCCGTGCTATGGGGTGATGCGCACTGTGTCTCGGTTGAGCATTCACAGGCCGGTGTGCTCGGTGCCAGCGTCCCGCATTTGCCGGGTGGAAGTGGTATCCAGCCAGAAGGGGTTGTGCCAGCTCTGAGCTCGAGACCGCCAGTGCGCCTCCACGGCCCAGTGTATTCGGTGCCTCGGCCAAGGAAGAAGCCTCCTATAAGGAGGAGCCTCCTGAACTTCTTCCTGTTCCTGGAAGAAGCCAGCCTGGTGAGTCCTGTGCCTGCTCCCAGAGCCAGGCCTCCTGTGTGTCCCTCCACTCCAGAGACGGCCTCCAGCCCTCCACTCCAGAGACGGCCTCCAGTCCGGAGCCTCCAGCGTCGTTCTCCAGTCCGGAGCCTCCAGCGACGGCCTACAGACCGGAGCTTCCAGCGACGTTCTCCAGTCCGTAGCCTCCAGCAACGTTATCCAGTCCGGAGCCTCCAGCGATGGCCTCCAGTCCGGGGCCCGCAGCGAGGGTGCTCAGTCCGGGGCCCGCAGCGAGGGTGCCCAGTCCGGGGCCCGCAACGAGGGTGCCCAGTCCGGGGCCCGCAGCAAGGGTGCTCAGTCCGGGGCCCGCAACGAGGGTGCCCAGTCCGGGGCCCGCA
>NW_019946529.1:11514-14990 GCF_002910315.2 Salvelinus sp. IW2-2015
GTTACAAAGAGTGGGGGCTTTCCAAAAACGTCAGAGGGTGAGAACTGAACAATTGACCTAGCGGGTAGGACCTGGCGGGGTTACTGGTCCAGTGAGATGGATCGTAGAAGATGGCTTTGCGGTCTGGTTAGTGATAGTGGATGGACAAACTCAGAGAGATGGTTTTGAGGCTGTGCCTCCACTATTGGACTTACAGTTGGCTTTCGGTGGGTAGGATCGGAACGTTGTTTGATAGGACGTATCTCTCTGAAGAGTCAGGGTCCTAGAGGGGCTTGGACGTCAAAATGTTTCTTCGGTCCCGTTCCGAGCTGCTGTGAGGGGAGGTTACAATAAGAGCATTGGAATACAAGGGAGTAGGTGTAGACTATCAGATGCGGGCGCTTGCTAGGATCATGCTCCAAGTGTTTTCCAAAACATATGAATTGGTGGAAATTGAAACAAGTAGGGCTTCTATTAGAGACTTTGTTTTATCATTTTAATTGGAATTGCTAGTGGTGATTGTCTTCAATAACCTCCACATAGGATAATGGAGAGAGGCCTGTGGACGCCCCCAGAGATCTCACAAGGCTAGCTTTAGGGAGCGATCATCCAGGAGCTTGCCTAATTAAGAAAGAACACTGTAGCACCTTCGTCCGCCTCTACCTTTACTCTCTCTGCTGCCAACCAGTGGTCACGTTGTTCCATAGACATGCTAAAATTCATCTATGCATTAGCAGGAATGTGCGCAGGAAATAGGGCTCAGAGAGATACCAAGGGGGCTTCGTTGTCCGTTGATGCATAATAGGATAATGTCAGGTATCACCCCGTGTCCTGTGCACCAACACTGTGCGTGGATCCCTCTGTTTCACACCAGAGAGAGACTGCCTAGTGGACATATGATCAGGGACGAACATTGTCGTTAGAGGACTGAGAGTCTTCACTGATGTGACGAATATGAATGAGTATCGAATAGTTACGCTTTATTTTCTATTTATATATTTTGAGATATTCTATCGGTTTTTTTTCATTTTGTTTTCTTCCAATATATATGTTTGGGGTATGTTTGAATACTTTGTTTTGTATTTTGTATTTTGTATATTAGTTATTTTGTATATTGGACCTACTTCGGCCACTGTAGGTACATTTGGGAATCTTGTGAGGGACACCTGGGTGATTCAATGCTCATGCATGTACCTCACTCATTCCTGAAGGTATCTATCTGAAACTTTGTCAAATACTGTTGCCTACTTATGTTCTGATTTGAAATGATCCCAGTATATAACTGAATGTTTTGGCCTTCTTTGTTGATTTCCTTGTATTTTCTTCTACAGATCGATTGTGTTATCTTTCCTACATTCAATTTCACATTTAACACAACTTCAGAATGTTGTTTCCTTTCAAATGATACCAAGAATATGCATATCCTTCCTTCTAGGCCTGAGCTACAAGCAGTTAGATTAGGGTATGTTTTCAGGTGGAAATTGAGAAAAGGGGGGGCTATCCCAAACAAGATAAGCAAGGCAAGCTAACACAATTGTACATTCAATTTGCAGTAAATGCTTTAGCTAGCTAGATTCTTTACATTCACTGTTTCACAAGACGACAGCCTGGATTCCCTAAAACATTAAACAACACGAATTACAATTTCATACTCATGTCATAACACTAGCTAGCTAGCTGGCTAACGTTAGCTAGTYAGCTAACTTGCTAAATAGCAATTTTCGTAAATTAACTTTATGACAAAAAATTTGTATAAACGTTTTTCTCCACATTAACTAACATATTCTTCTCAATTGTAATTTTTTTGCTTGACTCATTTTGACATTATAATTACTAGAAAGTCACCAGCGACGGAAGTCAAATTCGTAAACCACTCGATATGATTGATCATATAAAAACCTTGGGTCCCAAATGCATAGTGAGGGCTCTAACTCCCCCTTGCAGTGGTCTGCAGCAATGAAGCCGGGTACCTCTAAGTAAGTGTAAGCTCGCAACTTTTAAAGGAGGAACCACTGCAGTAAAAGCTTTCCTTAAGTTTGGGTCAGTCATGGTGGTCAGGTATTCTCTGTTTAGGGGCAGTCATGGTGGTCAGGTATTCTCTGTTATGGGGCAGTCATGGTGGTCAGGTATTCTCTGTTTAGGGGCAGTCATGGTGGTCAGGTATTCTCTGTTTAGGGGCAGTAATGGTGGTCAGGTATTCTCTGTTTAGGGGCAAATCACATTCTAGTGTGCTCTGTTGTTTTGTAAATTTTTTTTCCAATGTGTCAAAAAAGTATCTTTTTGTTTTCTAATGATTTGGTTAGGTGTAATTGTGTTGCTGTCCTTGGGCTCTGTGGGGTCTGTTTGTGTGTGTGAACAGAGCACCAGGACCAGCTTGCTTAGGGGACTCCTCTCCTTCTCTCTGTAGGTGATGGCATTGTTATGGAAGGTTTGGGAATCGCTTTCTTTTAGGTGGTTGTAGAATTTAACGTCTATTTTCTGGATTTTGATAATTAGCGGGTATCGGCCGAATTCTGCTCTGCATGCATTATTTGGTGTTTTACATTGTACAMGGAGGATATTTTTGCAGAATTCTGTATGCAGAGTCTCAATTTGGTGTTTGTCCAATTTTGTGAATTATTGGTTGGTAAGAAATGTGTGTTTTTTTGCAAAGTTTTGTGTCCATAGACTTTATAATGTCATATGTTTTTCCCCCAACACTGCTTCCATCAATTTGTATAGYAGACCCTCATGCCAAATTGAGTCAAAAGCTTTTTTGAACTCAACAAAGCATGAGAAGAGTTTGCCTATGTTTGGGGTTGTTTGCTTGTCAATTAGGGTGCACAGGGTGAATACGTGGTCTGTCGTATGGTAATTTGGTAAAAAGCCAATTTGACATTGTTTTCACTGAGGAAATGTACAAGTCTTCTCTTAATAATAATGTATAGGATTTTCCCAAGGTTGCTTTTGACACATATCCCATTTAAGTTGTGGGAGTCAAATTTGTCTCCACTTTTGTGTATTGGGGTGATGAGTTCTCTCTCTCTCTCTCTCTCCATCTTTCAATCTCACCTTCACCTTACTCTCTCTTTTGCTCTGTTTCTCACTCACCTCTCTCTCTATTTCTACTTCTCTCTCCTCTTTCATCCGCTCCCCCCTCCTCTCTCCTCTTTCATCCGCTCCCCCCTCCTCTCCTCTCTCTCCTATCCCCCACTCCGCACGTGTTCTTAACACAGAGAATACACCTGTCTTTTTTCTATGTTCTTTTCCCCACGGATCCTCTCTGCTCCAGCTAATTAAATTTGTCAGTCAACTTGCTCCGAGTGGATTAGTGCAAGACTTCTTGGGCAGAGAAAGAAAGAGAGTGAGAGCTGTGGATAGATAAAGAGAGAGAGAGAAAGAGAGAGAGAGAGTGAACAGCTGGAGGTAGCCTGGAGGAGGTAAATAACGTGGCAACATTCAAAATGGATTCAAAAACTATATTATCACTGCCTCAACTCTCTCATATGCTCTAACTC
>NW_019946529.1:21784-28206 GCF_002910315.2 Salvelinus sp. IW2-2015
TACAGTACAACATGATGATATACTATATACAGTACAACATGATGATATACTATATACAGTACTGCATGATGATATACTATATACATATACTATATAAAATGGTGGAGAAAAAAAGTTGGGTCTTTTGCTATCGTGGTTAGCTAATAGAAATACATATTGTGTCTTCACTGTAAAACATTTTAAAAATCAGAAATGATGGCTGGATTCACAAGATGTGTATCTTTCATCTGGTGTCTTGGACTTGTGATTTCATGATATTTAGATGCTAGTATTTACTTGTGGCGCTATGCTAGGCTATGCTAGTCAGCTTTTTTACAGATGAGCTCCTGGATCCGGGATGAGTACAAAGTAAAAGTTAAATCAAATTGTCCTGCTTGCGTCAGTTACTTGATGTGGAATAGAATTCCATGTAGTCATGGTTCTATGTAGTACTGTGTGCCTCCCATAGTCTGTTCTGGACTTGGGGACTGTGAAGAGACCTCTTGTGGCATGTCTTGTGGGGTGTGCAYGGGTGTCTGAGCTGTGTGCCAGTAGTTAAGACAGACAGTTCGGTGCATTCAACATGTCAATACCTCTCATAAATTAAAGTAGTGATGAAGTCAATCTCTCCTCCACTTTCAGCCAGGAGAGTTTGACTTGCGTATTATTAATATTAGCGCTCTGTGTACATCCAAGGTCCAGCTGTGCTGCCCTGTTCTGAGCCAATTGCAATTTTCCTAAGTCCTTCTTTGTGGCATCTGACCACACGACTGAACAGTAGTCAAGGTGCGACAAAACTAGGGCCTGTAGGACCTGCATTGTTGATAGTGTTGTTAAGGCAGAATATCGCTTCTCCCCATCTTAGTWACTACTGCATCAATATGTTTTGACCATGACAGTTTACAATATAGGGTTACTCCAAGCAGTTTAGTCATCTCRACTKGCTCAATTTCCACATTATTTATTWCAAGATTTAGTAGAGCTTYAGGGTTTAGTRAGTRTTTTGTTCCAAAAACAATGCTTTTAGTTTTAGAAATATTTAGGGCTAACTTYTTCCTTGCCACCCACTCTGAAACTAACTACAGCTCTTTGTTGGTTGTTGCAGTCATTTCAGTCACTGTAGTATCTGACGTGTATAGCGTTGAGTCAACTGCATACATAGACACTCTGGCTTTWYTCAAAGTCAGTGGTATGTYGTTAGTAAAAATTGAAAAAAGCAAGGGGCCTAAACAGCTACCCTGGGGAATTCCTGATTCTAACTGGATTATATTTGAGAGGCTTCCATTAAAGAACACCTTCTGTAGTCTGTTAGACAAGTAACTCTCTATCCATCCATATTATAGAAAGGGGTGTAAAGTATACACATAAGCTTTTACAGCAGCAGACTATGACGATAATGTCAAAAGCTGCACTGAAGTCTAACAAGACAGCCCACATATATTTATCATCAATTTCTCTCAGCCAATCATCAGTCATTTGTGTAAGTGCTGTGCTTGTTGAGTGTCCTTTCCTATAAGCATGCTGAAATTCTGTTTTCAATTTGTTTACTGTGAAATACAATTGCTTCAAACAAGAAACAAATAAGCAGGTACCATCTTGAATGTAACTGTTTTAAATCTTAATACAAGGGTAGAAAATACAGCACATATTTATATATACACATATGGGTTCAGAAAGCTGTAAATGCCTTATCTAATGCAGGATCTGTTGATAGATACAGTGTATGTAATGTGAGAGAGGCTATACAGTCTGGTGCTCTGGCTATAACTGTAGCTTCAGGAGCATCTCTTAGGAAGTCAAAACAAAGTAGCCGTCTACTCCGAAGTCGACCAAGACCTCTCTTCTCTCCTAGCTCCTCCTCTACTAGCTTGGCCAGGGCCTGTGAACCCGGGCTTACATCTTCTGGTCCATGGTAAACCGGTCTGCGATCACCGCTTACATCATGTTCCACAGCTGAAGCAACATACAGCATACAGGGTCAAATAAAAAAACTTTTCTCATGGAATGTTAAGTCTACCTTCCCAAAGAAGATGCTGATTAAATGTTAGATCTTACTGTACTTAGGAACGAAGTCAATAGCTTATTTTTTCAGTTCTATTCAAACCTTTGGATCCAGTGAGAACCTTGTTGATATTTATTACTCTAGTTGTATTGGATTGACTGATTGATTGATTTATGTTAATGTCTTAAAAGGAAACTTCAGTCACACTTTTATTTGGATAGTCCGGATAGTCCATCTGTAGGAATGTCCATATTATCAACAAACTATCTTTGGTGATAAGCAGCTGCTCGCTAAGGTTCGTAAGGGTTAGGTTAGATTAGGGTAAGGGTGGTTAGGGTTAGTTGAAATATTACTATAATCTACAGAATGGACTATCAATACAGTGTTTACTAGGAAATTCTATTTAGAATTTTTTTATGGACCTCACAGTAAGAGAGTTGACCCACCTCAGCGGTTGGGTTGAGCATGCCTCTGCCAGAAATCTGGACAATTCTCTGAGGTTGAAGATTAGTTGGAATTGGCCGGAGTGGGCAGCATCTTGACCTGGTCATTTTGCCAACGCCGACGGTCAGCGGCACGCTGTGGGGCCACAGTTCCCATACGCAGCCTTTCTGTTGAAGCTCGCCGGGCACAGTAGTTGTTGTCCCGATGACGTCCTGGTCAGGGAAGAGGAATGAATGAGGGGAAAAGGGGTGACGACGTGAAGGTGGTGAAGCATTGAGGTTAACTAAGTGAAAGAAATTTGTTTTTGTTGAAGATATATAATGGTGTAATTAGATATATGTTATATAGATATCTAGACATAGTCCAAATTCAAAACCGCCAAGTTGTAATGGATGAGAGTAAGGTACAGGTAACTCACATTTTACATGGTATTCAAGATTTCTTTTTTAAATATGCTAGAGGGGGAGAGGGAAACTGATCAGGAAGATAAACCATAGAGTGCTCCACACAGATGCAATTCTAGAGTTTTTAAAGGAGCAAACCACCAATATCTTGTCGATGGATGCGTTGGAGGGAGGGTGCACGTTGAAGTGAGAACTGGCCTCTTCAGTCCTGGGGGATGTCGTTGGCGGCCTCTCCTGGTGGATCATCGCTGCCGGAACTGATGTCCACCTACTTGGTGAACTCCCCGGTTTCTCCGATTGGAAGAACCCTTCTGTTCCATTCAGCTGGCGGACTATCTCATTGGTGAACCTAAAGCAGGGTGAGTCAAACTTTTAAGGTACAAATGGCTGATAATCTGTACACTCTTGGATTGCAATTTCATATGGTTAAGCGTTTCAGGAAAACAAATGGGAAAACTGTAATTTTTGGGCTTTCGTTATGGTGATTTAACGAGTGTGAGTTTGAGTCCGCTGAATTCCATTTCGTTGCTGATGGCCTGTTGATTAGTCGTCACAAAGTATGGACATCTTCTTCTGCAGGAGGGCATGGTTGGTGCCCATGCCGTGGTCCCACATAGCTCCCACAGTCGGCTTGGAGAGAAGGAAAGGAAGATTGGCGTTCATCTTTCAGACGAGGTGAATAGAGAACAAACACACATTGTAGTATTGTTATGTAAATAAATGGCGATAGACTGAAGTCGTCAGATAACTTACTGAAAAGTGACTGGAAAACATTTTCATTCTTCACAACTGATCTTAGAAAGTCCTCCCATCTAAAACTTGAAAAAGTTAGAGTAAAGAAGCAGAAAGTGTGTGGTGTTGCGTTTTGGAGGTGTAATACTGGACATGAGTGGAGTTGTGGCGGAGGAGAAGTGAGACCTCTTGGCATGTGAGTTTTGGGTTCGTGACTTTTGACCTGTATTTGATGATGAAGTTCTTGGCTGTGCCTTGCTTCGATCACAACACAGCTGCGACATAACGAGGAAGGGGATTATCTTAGGATCTGACAAGATCACATGGCTAGGGGTAATTTTTATCCTCCCGTACAAGCCTAATTAAAATACGTGTCCACTCAGACAGGATTGCTATAATAGGGATCAGTTTAGATTATATAAGAATATACCAGTGCTTTTTCGGAAAGTATTGCAGACGCCTTGATTGTTCCACATTTTGTTAGTTAAGGCCTTAAAATTAAAATGGACACAACACCACCATAATAAAAAGCACAAAAAAACAGTTTGATTTTTTTTGCAAATGTATTAAAAATGAAACTGAATATAAAATTTACTTAAGTATTCGACCCTTTAACTCAGTACTTTGGTTGAAGCACTTTTGGCAGCGATTACAGCCTTGAGTCTTCTTTGGTATGAGCTACCAGTTGGCACATTCTGTATTTCGGGAGTTTTCCTCCATTTCTTGTCCCGAGTCTTCACGCTCTGTCAGGTTGGATGGGGAGCAGTCCGTGCAAGCTATTTTCAGGTCTCTCAAAGATGATCGATCGGGTTCAAGTCAGGCTCTGGCTGGGCCACTCCAAGGCATTCAGAGACATGTACCGAAGGCACGCCTGCGTTGTCTTGGCTGTGTGGTCTTGGCTGTGGTGGTCTTAGGTCTGTGAGGTTCCTGAGCACTCTGAGCCAGGATCTCTTGTACTTTGGTCTGTTCAATCTTTCCTTCGATCCTGACTAGTCTCCAGTCCTGCGGTGAAAAAACATCCCACAGCATGAGCTGCAACCACATGCTTCACCGTAGGGATGGAGCCAGAGTTATCTTGGTTTTCATCAGACAGAAATCTTGTTTTATGGCTCTGAGAGTCCTTTAGGTGCTTTTGGCCAAACTGACGCGGGTGTCATGTGCTTTTTACCTGGGAGTGGCTTCCGTCTGGGACCTACATACAGGCCTGATTGGTGGGTGGCTGCAGAGATGGTTGTTCCTTCTGGATAGATATTATCCATCTCCAAGAGGCATCTCTGTTGAGCTCTCTGTCAGTGACCATTCGGGTTCTTTGGTCCTCCCTGACGCATGGGCCTGTCTCCCCTGATTGATCGTTTGGCGGGTGGCCAGCTCTAGAAGAGTCTTGCAGTTCAAACTTTTTTCATTTAAGTGATGGAGGTCACTTGTGTTCTTGGGGACCTTACTGCTGCAAGACATATTTTGGTACTTCCCAGACCTGTACCTTGACACATCCTGTCTCTTGATTTCTCTACGGACATGTCTTCGACCTCCTGGGCTTGTTTTTTGTGGGACTTTATATAGACAGATGTGTGCCTTTCTAAATCAATGTCCAATCAATTAAATTTTACACAGGTGGACAGACTCCAATCAGTTGTGAAAATCTAAAGGATGATCAATGGAAACAGAATGCATTGAGGCTCAATTTCGAGTCTCATAAGCAAAGGGTCTGAATACTTTGTAATATAGTATTTCTGTTTTATTGTTTTAATAATTTGTTAAACATTTCTAAAAACTCTTTTTCCTTTGTCATTCGTGGTAATTGTGGTGTTGATTGTTATGAGGAAAACAATTGCATTTTATAAATTTTAGAATAAGGCTGTTAACGTAACAAAATGTGAAAAAGGTAAGGGGTCTGAATACTTTTCAGAATGTACTGTATATACACTACATAACCAAAAGTATGTGGGCACCTGCTCATTGAATCTCCTTCCGAAATCATGGGCATTAATATGGAGTTGGTTCCTTTGGCTGCTATTCTACAGCTCACTCTTTGGGAAGGCTTTCCACAGATGTTGGAAACATTGCTAGCAGGGATTTCAGCTACAAGAGATTTAGTGAGGTTGGGCACTGATGTTGGGCGATTAGGCCTGTCCACAGTCAGCATTCCAATTCAATCCCAAGGGTGATCGATGGGTTGAGGTTAGTTGCTCCATGTAGCCCAGTTCAACTTCTTCACACGCGATCTAACAACCATTTCTGTATGGACGTCGCTTTTTGTGCACAAGGGCATTGTTATGCTGAACAGGAAAGGGTCCTTCCCCAAAACTGTTGCACAAGTTGGAAGACGAATCGTCTAGATGTCATTGTATACTGTAGCGTTAGATTTCCCTCACTGGAACTAAGGGGCTTCGCCGAACGATGAAAACAGCCCCAGACATATTCCTCCTACCAAACTTTACAGTTGCACTATGCATTCGGCCAAACCCAGATTAGTCTGTCCTTGACTGCCAGATGGTTGAGGCTTTCCCACTGGCGGCGAGCTTTAACAAACCACTGCTCGGCCTGGAATATAAACCATTTCATGAAGTTCCAATAAGTTATTGTGCTGACATTGTTCAGAGGCAGTTTGGAACTCAGTAGTGAGTGTTTGCAACAGAGGGAAGACGATATTTATGAGCTTCAGGCACGTGCCGGTCCCGTTCTGTGAGCTTTATGTGCACTCACTTTGTGGGCTGTGCATTGTTGCTCTAAACTTTTCCACTTCACAATAACAGCACTTTTCAAGTGACCGGAAATTTGACGAACTGACTTGTTGGAAAGGTTGGCATCTATGGCGGTGCCAGTTGAAAGTCACTGTGCTCTTCCGTAAGGCCCTTTTTACT
>NW_019946529.1:28231-41499 GCF_002910315.2 Salvelinus sp. IW2-2015
ACTAGAGGATATAGTTAGATGTCCGTGCATTAGCTTATATATTAGACAGGAACCTGAGAGCCACTTACTAACAGGTCAATCATGTTGTAGCTGTATGAAGGGTAAGGTATTGTATCAATATTGCAACTGTACTGTATATAGTATAGTCATCAGTGTTGTTATCTTTCTATTATATGTATTAGTCATCATAATGTTGTATTGTACTGTACATAGTTCACAGGTTCAATCATAGTTGTCTGTATAATAGTATTGTCATTACAATAATTGTCACTTTACTGTAATATTTAGTAATATCATCATGTTGGTACTGTACTGTATATAGTATATCATCACTGTTGGTAACTTCTATTATAAGTATCCTGATAATCATAAACTGTTACTGTATTCTCTAATAGAGTTATATCAATATGTTGTACTCTATATTTAGTAATCATAATGTCTTGTTTATTTGTTACTGGATCTCATAGTTATAATCATCATGTTGTACTGTATATAGTATTCGTCATTCATATTGCAACTGTACTGTATATAGTATATCATCACATGTTGTAACTGTATATCAGTATAGCATCATGTTTTCTGTACTCTTAGAGTTATTTAACATAGTTTGTACTTGTATATAGTATAATTTCTATCATGTTGTACTGTATATAGTATATCATCATGTAGTCTGTATAAAGTTATCGTCATCATTGCAACTGTACTCTATATAGTATATATCATGTGTACTCTATAAATAGTAATATCATAATTGTTGTATTGTACTGTGGGCATACGTATAATGTCACTCATGTTGTACCTGATATATAGTATATAATCATATTTGGCACTTTACTGTATATAGTAATATATTGTATTAGTGTTGTACTTGTATACTAAGTATGAAGCATCATGTTTTACTGTACTAGGCTATTGGTAGAGTAGATAATCAACATGTTGGTATTCTGTAAGATATTATGTATTATTCATCATTTGTTTAGTACTGTATATTTTAGTATATAATCATGTGTCTTGTATTAAGTACATCATCATATTGCACTTTACTGTTATAGTATAAATAATTTTCATCATTATGTTGTAACTTTACTATATTAGATATTTATCATAATGTTTGTATTGGTACTGTACACTAGTATAATCATCATGTGTGTTACTAGTATATAGTATATTCATCACAATATGGCACTGTACCTGTAATAATATTGCTAATCATCATGTGTACGTCGTATATAGTATATTGCATCAATGTTTTACTGTAGGCTCTAGTGAGTTTAGAAATCACATGTGCTATTCTGTATAATAGTATAGTCATGCATGTTGTCTGTATTTAGTATAGGTATCAATCATCGTTCTACTGTATAAAGGGTAAGAGATCATTCATACTTGCACCAATGTTTACTGTATTAGTAATCAGCATGTTGTACTCTATATACGTAAATGTCATAATAAGGTTGTATTGTAACAGTACATAGTATACTCATAATGTTGTAATGTATATAGTAATATCATCATATGTGGCACTGTACTGTATAATAGTAATATCATCATGTTGTACTCTATATAGTTTCATAATGTTGTATTGTAGGCTGTACGATAGCTCATATATTCATGTTTGTCACTGTATATAGGGGTTTTCTTAAATATCATCATATTGGCATCTGTACTGTATATTAGTATCATCATCATGTTGTACTGTATATAGTATATAGCACCATTGTGCCTACTGCTATATAGTATATCATCTGTTGTACGCTTATTAAAGTAATCATCAATATTCCACTCGTACTGTACATAGTAATCATGCATGTTTGGGTACTCTTTTATAGTTATTATCATAATGCATTTATGTACTGTTTACATCAGTATATCATCAATGCTTGTACGTATATAGTATTTCATCATGTTTATTGTACATGTTACATAGTATAATATTTCATCATGTTAGTACTGAATAGTATTCATCATATTGCGATCTGTACTGTAGTAATGTATATCATCATTTGTACTGTATATACCGTATATGCCATCAATTGTTTTACGCGTACCTCTTCTCTAATTTGAGTATAATATCAACATTTATCTGCTACTGTATATATATATCATCAATGTTGTATCTGTGATATAGTATATCATCATGGTTGTTACTTATATAGATAATTTCCATCATGTTGTATTGTACTGTACATAGTATATCATCATTGGTTGTAGGTACTTATATAGTATATCTCATTTGCAACTAGTACTGTATATACGTATACATTCTCAGTCATTTTGTTACTAGTATATAGTAATAGCATCTGTTTTTACGGAAAAATACAAGTCTAAGCTAGGTATATCAACATGTTGTACTAGTACTATAGATCAGATCATCATTTGTACTGCTATATTAGTAGTATCTCAACATGGTATCTAACTGTATATTAAAGTAATACTCATCATATTGCTAGTACATGTATATAGTATATATCATAGTTGTGTACTCTATATTAGTATAGTTCATTAATTCTGTATTGTATGTAACATGAGTATATTCATCATGTGTACTTGATTGTATATAGTAAATATTCAATCATACCTTGCCTGTACTGTTAATCTATATCATCATGATTGCTACTGATAATAGTATATAATCATGTTGTATTGTCTCATAGTAATATCATCATGTTGTAACTGTGGTATAGTAATAGATGATCTTGTGTACTGTATATAGTATAAGCACTTCATGATCATAGTAACATGTATTAGTATAACGTAAAGGAATGATTATGTAAATTGATTAACTAGTACATGATATACTATATGATATATGATACTACTATATACAAGTCACATGTGTACAGTATATCACATGTTGTATACTCTGCATATGTTAGATGAATATTTATCTATGATATCATGTGTAACTGTATACAGGTATATCATCATGTTGTAACTGAGTTATGAGTATAGGTCATCATGATGTATTGTACTGTACATAGTATATCATCATGTTGTACTGTGAGTCATAGGTCATAATATCATCCATCATGTTGTACCTTGTACTGCTACATAGTATATCATCTTATGTCTGTACTGTATATGTGTATCATCATATTGCACTGTACTGTATATAGTATATCATTCATTTGTACTGTATATAGTATAGCATCATGTTTTACTGTACTCTATAGAGTATATCAACATGTTGTACTGTATATAGTATTATCAATCATGTTGTTATTGTATAAAATGGTATACTAATCATATTGCACTGTACTGTATATTAGTATATCATCATGTTGTACTCTATAGTAGTAATATCATAATGTTGTATTGTACTGCTACATAGTATATCATCATGTTTACTGTATATGTATATCATCATGTTGTATTGTTTGTACATAGTATATATCAATGTTGACTTATATATGATATCAACCATAATTGCATGTACTGTATATAGTTATACATATCATCATGTAGTGTACTGTAGTATAGTTAGTAGCATCATGTTTTACTGTACTCTATAGAGTATATCAACATGTTGTTAGTTCTTCCGTATATGTAGTTATAATTCATTCATGTTGTACTGTATAGTAGATGGATATCATCATGTTTCATATAAGTATTCAATCATATTCATGTATACTAGTATATAGTAATATTAATTATGTTTGTACCTCTATATTATGTAGTAACGTTTATTAATGTACTGTATTTTGTAACTGTAATAGTATATCATCATGTTTGTACTGTATATATAGTATCAATCAATCATATTGCACTTTACTGTAAATAGTAATAGCTATGTTATCATCCATGTTGTACCTGTATATAATGTTGTTATGCAGTATCATCATCGTTTTACTGTACTTTCTAATTATGAGTATTAATCAACAGTTTGTAATCTGCTATATAGTATTCGACTTCATGTATGTACTGTATATATAGTCATAAGTCTCATGCTCTGTTACTGTAGTTAGTATATAATCATCATATTGCACTGTACTGGTATATTAGTGATACTCTTATCATGTTGTACTCTATATAGTATATCATAATGTTGTATTGTACTGTACATAGATATAATCAGCATGTTGTACTGTATTAGTATATCATCATATTGCACCTGTACTTGTGAAATAGTAATATCATCATGTTGTACTCTATATAGTATATCATAATGTTGTATTGTACTGTACAATAGTATATCATCATGTTGTACTGTATATAGTATTTCAATCATGTTGTATTGTACTGTACATAGTATATCATCATGTTGTATTGCTGTTATTATAGTTTATATGCATCATATTGTCGTATTGTATTAGTATATCAATATATCATGCATTGTGTACTGTATATAGTATAGCATCATGTTTTACTGTACTCTATAGAGTATATCAACATGTTGTACTGTATATAGTATATCATCATGTTGTACTGTAATATAGTATACCATCATTTTTACTGTACTCTATAGAGTATATCAACATGTTGTACTGTACATAGTATAACATGTTCTACTGCATATGGTATATTATCATGTTGTACTGTATAAGTATATCATCATTTTGTACTGTACATAGCATAATATGTTGTACTGTATATGGTATATATATATGTTGTACTGTATATAGTATTTATCTTTGTTTGTACTGTACTGTAATAGTATTTCATCATGTTGTACTGTTGGATGATGTAAAGAATATTTGCTGGACTGTGGGTGTTAATGAGGAGCAACCAGACGCTGCACTTGACGCATACCATGAAACTACTTATTCCAGTTACTAATAAGCACGCACAAATTAAGAAGATTATAGTAAAAACTGTTAAATCCCCTTGGATTGATGAGGAATTGAAAAATGTGTGTGTTGAGGATGAATGAGGCAAAAGGTATGGCATTTTAGTCTGGCAGCCAAACTGATTAGCAAACATACTGCAAATTAAGAAATCATGTGACTATATTAAATATGAAATAAAAATAAAATACACTATGAAACAAAGATAAATAATATAAAGAATGTTAGTAAAAGCTTTGGGGCACTTAAAATGACATTTTTGGGAAAAACCAGAATCGAGTCCTTCATTCATTGAATCAGGTGGCTCATTCATCACAAAGCCCACTGATATTGCCAACTACTTTAATGACTTTTTCAATGGCAAGATAAACAAACTTAGGGATGACATGCCAGCAACAAATGCGACACTACACATCCAAGTACAGTGGCTTGCGAAAGTATTCACCCCTTTGCATTTTTTCCTATTTGTTTGTTTACAACCTGGAATTAGAATGATTTTCTGGGGTTTGTATCATGATTTACACGATATGGCTACCACTAAATGAAGATGCAACATATTTTTTATTATAAAAACAAACAAAAATAACACAAAAAAACTGAAAACTTGAGCGTGCATAACTATTCACCCCCCAAAGTCAATACTTTTTAGAGCCACCTTTTGCACAATTACAGCTGCAAGTCGCTTGGGGTATGTCTCTATAAGCTTGGCACTTCAAGCCACTGGGATTTTATCCATTCTTCAAGGCAAATCTGCTCCAGCTCCTTCAAGTTGGATGGGTTCCGCTGGTGTACAGCAATCTTTATGTCATACAACAGATTCTCAATTGGATTGAGGTCTGGACTTTGACTAGGCCATTCCAAGACATTAAATGTTTCCGATTAAACCACGAGTGTTGCTTAGCAGTATGCTTAGGTCATTGTCTGCTGGAAGGAGAACCTCCGTCCCTCTCAAATCTCTGGAATATGGTTTTCTTCAAGAATTTCTGCTATTTGCGCCATCATCATTCCTTCAAATCTGACAGTTACCCAGTCCCTGCCGATGAAAAAATCCCCACAGCATGATGCTGCCATGGTGTTTCTCGGGGTGATGAGAGGTCTTGAGTTGCTCACCACACATACATATTTTCCTTGATGGCCAAAACTAAATTTTTGTCTCATCTGACCAGAGTACCTTCTTCCATATGCTTGAGGAGTCTCCCACATACTTTTGGCAAACATCAACGTTTTTTTTTCTTTTTAATTAAGCAATGCTTTTTCTGCCACTCTTCAATAAATCCCAGCTCTGTAGAGTGTACAGATTAAAGTGATCCTATGGACAGATACTTGCATTTATCTCTGAACTGGACTTTTTAACTCCTTTATTGTATCGCTTCTGCTGCTCTCTGATATATGCTCGCTTGCTTTCCATTTTGGTTGCTCTCTCATTTGTTTTTGGTGCCATATTCTTTACCATTTTTTTATAATAGATTTAATGGTGCTCAGTGGGATGTTCAAAGTTTGGATATTTTTTTATAACCCAACCTGATCTGTACTTCTCCACAACTTTGTCCCTGACCTGTTTGGAGAGCTCCTTTGTCTTCATGGTGCTGCTTACTTGGTGGTGCCCTTGCTTAGTGGTGTTGCAGGTTCTAGGGCCTTTCAGAACAGGTATATATTTGAGATCATGTGACAGATCATGTGACACTTAGATTGCACACATGTGGACTTTATTTAACAAATTATAGGACTTCTAAGGTATTTAATTGCACCAGATCTTATTTAGGAGCTTCATAGCAAAGGGGGTGAATCATATGCAGCCACACTTTTCCGTAATAATTATTTTACAATTAATTAATTTTTTATTTCTCTTCACACATTTGGACTATTTTGTGTATGTCCATTACAAGAAATCAAATAAAAATCCATTTAAATTACAGGTTGTAATGCAACAAAATAGGAAAACGCCATGGGGGATGAATACTTTTGCAAGGCACTGTATATCGGATGAAATTATGAAAGACAAGAATTGTACTTTTGAATTCCGTAAGTCATTGTGGAAGAGGTGAAAATATTGTTGTTGTCTATGAACAATGACAAGCCACCGGGGTCTGACAATCTGGATGGAAAGTTACTGAGGATATTAGCAGATGATATTGCCACTCCTATTTGCCACATCTTCATTAAAGCCTACTTGAGAGCGTGTGCCCTCAGGCCTGGAGGGAAGCTACAATCATCCGCTACACAAGAATAGTAAAGTTCACTTTACTGGTTCAAATAGCCTACCAATCAGCCTGTTACCAACCCTTAGTAAACTTCTGAAAAAATGTGTGTTTGACCAGATCAATGCTATTTCACAGTAAACAATTGAAAACAGAATTTCAGCATGCTTATAGGAAAGGACACTCAACAAGCACGCACTTACACAAATGACTGATGATTGGCTGAGAGAAATTGATGATAAAATTATTGTGGTGTCTTGTTAGACTTCAGTGCAGCTTTTGACATTATCGATCATAGTCTGCTGCTGTAAAAGCTTATGTGTTATGGCTTTACACCCCTTTCTATAATTGGATAGAGAGTTACTTGTCTAACAGACTACAGAAGGTGTTCTTTAATGGAAGCTCTCAAATATAATCCAGTTAGAATCAGGAATTCCCAGGGTAGCTGTTTAGGCCCCTTGCTTTTTTAATTTCTCAACAACAACAACGAATTCTTCCTATACGGATATCGGTGACAGAGGACGCTCAGGAGAAGGAGAGAGAGATAAAAAGAGGGTGCCTAAACAGCTACGCATGGGGAATATCTGATTCTAAACTGGATTACTCAGTTTGAAGAGCTTTCCCATTAGTTAAAGAACACCTTCTGGTAAGTCTGTTTTAGACAAAAGTAACTCTCTATCCAATTATAAGAAAGGGGGTGTAAAGGCTATAGAATTCATAAGCTTTTACAGCAGCTAGACTATGATGATAATGTTCAAAAGAGGCTGCACGAAGGTCTAACAAACAGCGACCCACAATATTTTTATACATACAATTCTCTCAGCCAATCATGCAGTCATTTTGTCGTAAGTGCTGTGCTGTTGGTGTCCTTTCCTATATATGCCATGCTGGGAAATTCTGTTTTTCAATTTGTTTACTGTTGAAATAGCATTGTATCTGCGGTCAACTAGCACACATTCTTATTCAGCAAGTTTACTAAGGTTTGGTAACAGGGCTGATCTTGGTACGCTATTTGAAACCAGTAAAGTTGAACGTTACTTTCTTGTGGTAGGCGATGATTGTAGCTTCCCTCAGGCCTGAGGGCAACGCTCTCAAGTAGGCTTAATTGAAGATGTGGCAAATAGGAGTGGCAATATCATCTGTATATTCTCAGTAACTTTCCATCCAGAGAATTGTTCAGACCCCGGTGGCTTGTCATTGTCATAGACAACAACAATATTTTTCACCTCTCCCACAGATGACTTAGGAATTCAAAAGTACAATTCCTTGTTCTTCATATTTCTCCGATATACAGTGCCTTGCAAAAGTATTCATCCCCCATGGCGTTTTCCTATTTTGTTGGCATTTACAACCTGTAAATTTAAATGGATTTTTTATTTGATTTCTTGTAATGGACAAAACACAAAATAGTCCAAATTGGTGAAGGGAGAATTGAAAAAAATTACTTGTTAAAAATAATTTTATTACGGAAGTTGGTGGCCTGCATAGTATTCCACCCCTTTCCTACTATGAAGCTCCTAAATAAGATATGGTGCAATTAAATACCTTCAGAAGTCCTATAATTTGTTAAATAAAGTCCACATGTGTGCAATCTAAGTGTCACATGATCTGT
Source organism: Salvelinus sp. IW2-2015 (assembly GCF_002910315.2). NCBI lineage: Eukaryota > Metazoa > Chordata > Actinopteri > Salmoniformes > Salmonidae > Salvelinus > Salvelinus sp. IW2-2015. The sequence goes on from NW_019946529.1 coordinate 36,823, forward strand.
CACATGATCTCAGTATATATACACCTGTTCTGAAAGGCCCTAGAACCTGCAACACCACTAAGCAAGGGGCACCACCAAGTAAGCAGCACCATGAAGACMAAGGAGCTCTCCAAACAGGTCAGGGACAAAGTTGTGGAGAAGTACAGATCAGGGTTGGGTTATAAAAAAATATCCTAAACTTTGAACATCCCACTGAGCACCATTAAATCCATTATAAAAAAAATGGAAAGAATATGGCACCAAAACAAACCTGCCAAGAGAGCCCCCCCCCACCAAAACTCACGGACAAGGCAAGGAGGGCATTAATCAGAGAGGCAACAAAGAAACCAAAGATAACCCTGAAGGAGCATTAAAGCTCCAGCTCAGAGATTGAAGTATCTGTCCATAGGATCACTTTATGCTGTACACTCTACAGAGCTGGGATTTATTGAAGAGTGGCCAGAAAAAAGCCATTGCTTAATTAAAGAAAAAAAAACGTTGATGTTCGCCAAAAGTATGTGGGAGACTCCTCAAGCATATGGAAGAAGGTACTCTGGTCAGATGAGACAAAAATTTAGCTTTTTGGCCATCAAGGAAAATACTATGTGTGGTGAAAACTCAAGACCTCTCATCACCCCGAGAACAGCATCCACACAGTGAAGCATGGTGGTGGCAGCATCATGCTGTGGGGATGTTTTTCATCGGCAGGGACTGGGTAACTGATCAGATTTGAAAGAATGATGGATGGCGCTAAATGCAGGGAAATTCTTGAGAGAAACCAATATTCCAGAGATTTGAGACTGGGACGGAGGTTCTCCTTCCAGCAGCACAATGACCCTAAGTATTCTGCTGAAGCAACACTCGAGTGGTTTAATCGGAAACATTTCAATGTCTTGGAATGGCCTAGTCAAATGTCAGACCTCAATCCAATTGAGAATCTGTTGTATGACATAAAGATTGCTGTACACCAGCGGAACCCATCCAACTTGAAGGAGCTGGAGCAGATTTGCCTTGAAGAATGGGATAAAATCCCAGAGGCTTGAAGTGCCAAGCTTATAGAGACATACCCCAAGCGACTTGCAGCTGTAATTGTTGCAAAAGGTGGCTCTAAAAAGTATTGACTTTGGGGGGTGAATAGTTATGCACGCTCAAGTTTTCTGTTTTTTTGTGTTATTTCTTGTTTGTTTTATAATAAAAAATATGTTGCAAAATATGTTGCATCTTCAAAGTGGTAGCCATATCGTGTAAATCAATTGATACAAACCCCCAGAAAATGCATTCTAATTCCAGGTTGTAAATCAACAAAATAGGAAAAATGCCAAGGGGGTGAATACTTTCGCAAGCCACTGTACTTGGATGTGTAGTGTCGGCATTTGTTGCTGGCATGTCATCCCTAAGTTTGTTTATCTTGCCATTGAAAAAGTCATTAAAGTAGTTGGCAATATCAGTGGGCTTTGTGATGAATGAGCCACCTGATTCAATGAATGAAGGACTCGATTTGGCTTTTTTCCCAAAAATGTAATTTAAGGTGCCCCAAAGCTTTTTACTAACATTCTTTATATTATTTATCTTTGTTTCATAGTGTATTTTATTTTTATTTATATTTAAATTAGTCACATGATTTCTTAATTTGCAGTATGTTTGCTAATCAGTTTGGCTGCCAGACTAAATTGCCATACCTTTTTGCTCATTCATCTCAACCACACAATTTTTCAATTCCTCATCAATCCAAGGGGATTTAACAGTTTTTACTATAATCTTCTTAATTTGTGCGTGCTTATTAGTAACTGGAATAAGTAGTTTCATGGTATGCGTCAAGTGCAGCGTCTGGTTGCTCCTCATTCACACCACAGTCCAGCAAAATATTCTTTACATCATCAACAGTACAACATGATGAAATACTATTACAGTACAGTAACAACAAAGATAAATACTATATACAGTACAACATGAATAATATACCATATACAGTACAACATATTATGCTATGTACAGTACAAAATGATGATATACTTATACAGTACAACATGATAATATACCAATATGCAGTAGAACATGTTATACTATGTACAGTACAACATGTTGATATACTCTATAGAGTACAGTAAAATATGATGTATACTATATACAGTAACCATGCTGATATACTATATACAGTACAACATGTTGATATACTCTATAGAGTACAGTAAAAACATGATGCTATACTATTACAGTACAACATGATGATATACTATATACAGTCAGTGCAATATGATGATATACTATATACAGTACAACATGATGATATACTATGTACAGTACAATACAACATTATGAAATACTATATAAGTACAACATGATGATATACTATGTACAGTGCAGATGATACAAGTACAACATTATGGATGTACTATATACGAGTACAAACATGATGATATATCTATATACAGTACAGTGGCATACTGATGATATACTAATACAGTACAACATGATGATATACTTGTACAGTCAATACAAACATATGATATACTATATAGAGTACAACATGATGATATACTATATACAGTACAGTGCAATATGATGATAGTACTTTATACAGTACAACATGATGATATACTATATACAGTACAACATGATGATATACTATATACAGTACAACAATGTTGATATACTCTATAGAGTACAGTAAAACAATGATGCTATACTATATACAGTACAACATGATGATATACTATTACAGTAACAGTGCAATATGATGATATACTATATTACAGTACAACATGATGATATACTATGTACAGTACAATACAACATTGTGATATTACTATATAAGTACAACTAATTAATATCTATCAGTACAGTCAGTGCAATATGATGATATACTTTATACAGTACAAACATGATGATATACTATATACAGTACAACATGATGATTATACTATAATACAGTACAACATGTTGATATACTCTATAGAGTAAGTAAACTAGATATATATAAGTACAACATGATGATATACTATATACAGTACAGTCATATGTTATATGCTATATACAGTCAACATGATGATATACTATGTACAAATCAATACAATGATGATATACTATAGTACAGTACAACATGATGATATACTATGTACAGTACAATACAACATTATGATATACTATATAGAGTAACAACATGATGATATACTATATACAGTACAGTGCAATATGATGATATACTTTAATAGGCTAATACAAACATGATGATATACTATATACAGTACAACATGTTGATATACTCTATAGAGTACACGTAAAACATGATGCTATACTATATACAGTACAAATGATGATATACTATATACAGTACAAGTGCAATATGATGATACACTATATACAGTACAACATGATGATATACTATGTACAGTACAATACAACATAATGATATACTATATACAGTACAACATGATGATATACTATGTACAGTAGCAATACATCATGATGATATACTATATATCAGTACAACATGATGATATACTTATACAGTACACATGATTATATACTATAGTAGTACAACTATGATGTATATACTGTATAGCAACATGTTTACTTGTATATAGTTATCATATATCATATATATATCATGTACAGTAAGTCATTACTATATGTTTACTATATACATGTCTAACATGATGTATACTATATACAGTACAACATAGATAAATACTATAAACAGTACAACATGATGATATAACTATAACAATACAACATGATATATTGATTATCAGTACAATCATGATGATATAGATATATACAGTAAGCAATATGATGATATACTATATACGTACACATGATGATATACTATGTACAGTACAATACAAGATTATGATATACTCTATAGAGTAACAACATGATGATATACTATATACAGTACAGTGCAATATGATGATATACTTTATACAGTACAACATGATGATATACTATATACAGTACAACATGATGATATACTAATACAGTACAACATGTTGATATACTCTATAGAGTACAGTAAAACATGATGCTATACTATATACAGTACAAAATGATGATATACTATATACAGTACAGTGCAATATGAGATATACTATATAAGTACAACATGATGATATACTATGTACAGTACAATACAACATGATGAATACTAGTATAAGTACAACATGATGATATACTATATAGCAGTACAACATGATGATATATATATACAGTACAGAATGTGAATACTTAAGTACTAACATGATGCTATACTATATACAGTACAAATGATGATATACTATTACGAGTACAGTGCAATATGATGATATACTATATCAGTCAACATGATGATATACTATAGTACATTACAATAAACATTGATGATATACTATATACGTACAGCATGATGATATACATATTACAGTACATAAACATTATGATATACTATATAGAGTACAACATGTATGATATACTATAGTACAGTACAGTGGAATTATGATGATTACTTTATAGACAGTAGCAACATGATGATATACTATATAGCATGTAGGCACATGAGTGCTATAACTATATACAGTACAACATGATGATATACTAATATACAGTACAGTGCAATATGATGAGATACTAATACAGTACAACATGATGATATACTATGTACAGTACATACAACATTATGATATACTATATAGAGGTATCTCTCTCAACAACACACGAGGAGGA
>NW_019946530.1:0-10721 GCF_002910315.2 Salvelinus sp. IW2-2015
ATCTCCTCCACTACCTGGGAGACTAGCCCCACCTGAACCCCCTCCTGTACCCAATTACTCGTACCAGGCATCTCCTCCGCTACCTGGGAGACAAGCTCCGCATTAACCCCCTCCTGTACCCCATCACTCATACTGGGCATCTCCCCCCCAGTCTGAGGAAATGGCTCTCCAGATACGTCCTTACCTCCTACAACAATATTTTTCTGCTGCTTAACATTCCCCTCTGGTACAAGTTGCAACTCCGTGCCCTCAACACGGACAACTTGTTCCTCAGCAACAGGTGCTTGTGGCTGCTCTACCATTATCGGCTCACCTCTYCCTACATCAGTGGGCCCAGGCGTTACGAGGACCACCTGCGYCCCTCCCTCTGCCTTCTCMCTTTTCGGTCAAGCATGTCGCTTATGGCCAACATCCCCACACTCAAAATACTGTTGTCTACCCGTACTAGCATAAGCCATATACAGTCTGTTGTCATACTTGACTTTAAACGATAACTCCAAAGTCTGCTTCGGAGAGTCCAAAAACATAAATACCTGTCGCCGAAACAACATGACCTGTTTCGAAGCCAGGGGTTTGCAACCCACACGACAATCTTAATTGAACTGGCAAACTTACCAAACCACAATAACTCGCGCTCCAATAGCTCATTGGGAATAAACGGTGGTACATTCTAAATCGTTACCCTTTGTAAGSAGTGCGTACTGGCGGCAGAGAAGTCAGGCGCAGGAGAGCAAAGACTGTGTTACAATGGCACAGTTTAATAATAAAAATCACTGTGAACAGAAACATATACAATGGGACAAAACCCCTTTGCACGCCAGACATAACGTGCACATAACTTACAAATAAACAATTCCGGACAAGGACATGGGGGAAACAGAAGGCCAGACATAACGTGCACATAACTTACAAATAAGCAATGTCCGGACGAAGGACAATGGGAGAAACAGAAGGTTAATCACCAACATGTAATTATGGAATTGGAACCAAGTGTGTGGGAAGAAAAGACAAAACAAATGGAAAATGAAGGTGAATCGGCGATGGCTTGAAGGCCGGCGATGCCGACCGCCGACGCGCCCGAACAAGGAGGAGGGGACCGACTTCGGCGGAAGTCGTGACACCCTTGTTGACGGAGAAAAGAAAGTGGCGTAACTTGAATAAACATCCTTAAGAAGTACGCCATTCTCAACCATCAATCAACAAGATCTTTTCTTTAAAAAACACACCAACGCTTTATTAATCCTGCGACGTGTAAGCACATTTTCATATTCTACCTTCTCTCCTACGGCGACCAGAATCTCTCCACAGTGACTTCAGTACTGAACTCCCTGTTGCCACAATAAAAGGCAACCAGTGAAGAACAAACACCATTGTAAATACAACCCATATTTTGCGTATTTATTTTCAACACTTACAACACTGTATATATACATAATATGACAATTTGTGATGTCTTTATTCTTTTGAAACTTCTGTACTTTGTAAGCTTACTGTTCTTTTTATGAGTAGAGAGAGAGAGAGAGAGAGAGAGAGAGAGAAGAGAGCAGAGAGAGAGAGAGAGAAGACGAGAAGAGAGAGAGAGAGAGAGAGAGAGAGAGAGAGAGAGAAGAGAGAGGAGAGAGAGAGAGAGCAGAGAGAGAGAGAGAGAGACTGTTCATTGGGTTGAGTGGAGGCATGTGTCATAATCTCTGAACAATGTCTGTAGAGTATCTAACTAATAATAAGAAGGACCGGATATATCTTAGGATCTATATATGGTCGCTTATATTGGGTGTAATGTTGATGTAATTCAAGTCCACTTCATTTCCTGTGTGACTGCTGTGTTTCCATCCCTCTGTCTGTCCTCCTACTCTCCTATCTATCTCAACGAGCCTATCATTATCTCTGGACATTATGTATCGCTCATACAGGCCTCCTCCTCTGCTTCCTCCACATAATCCACATTCTGTCCCAACACACCCATTTATATAGAGGAGATTGAAATCAGCATTTTATTATAACACTATTCTCTACCCTTACACTGGCTCAGTCTTTTCCACTCTATCTGTCTATTGCTTCTTTTCTGGATGTAATCGCTCTCTTTTATGAGTAGCAGAAGTGCCTCTTATTGTGTGGAATGCGTGTTGACTGTGTTACTAAATGAAGGGAGGTGGAGATATGTGTTCTATTAGCACTGCACATTGATTGGAGAGAGGAAGAGAGAGGAAGAGAGGGGAGAGAGATGAAGGAGAGAGACGAAGGAGAGGGATGAGAGAGGAATGAGAGACGGAGAGAGCGTAGAAATAGGGAGAGAGGGAGAGAGACGAAGAGAGAAACGAAGCAGAGACGGAGAGAGAGGGAGAAGGGAGAGAGAGAAGAGAGAAAGAAGAGAGACGAAGAGTGAGGGTGAAGGGAGAGAGGGAGATGAAGAGAGAGGAAGGAGAGATGAAGAGTGAGGTCGGAGAGGGATAGAGGGAGAATGAGAGAGATGAAGGAAGATGGAGAGAGAGGGAGATAGACGACGGATAGGAGAGGGAGAGAGAAGAAGGAGCACGGAGGAGGGAGAGGAGAGGACGAAGGAGGACGAAGGGAGACGAAGGAGGGAGAGAGATGAAGAGAGAGACGAAGAGAGACGAAGAGAGTGGAGAGAGTGGAAGAGAGAGGAAAGGAGGTAGGAATTGTGTGTGAAAGAGTGAGGGAGGACACAAAGCAGGAAGTTTTACTGTTCTAGAATCCTTCTCCTCCCAAGCATCTAAAATCGCCATCCATCATACTCAGCCTTACCAACAGTGCCCTGAATAACTTATATTATTCACTCTTACTGGAATATGTTGATATACTGTACTTTCTCCACTCTCTCTCTCCCTACATATGTTATCCACCTTTATTTTAATCTGGCTTTATCACTGGCCTAATAAGCCTCTGTCTTATAGCATCGCTCCCGGCTGTGGCTCTGGGACAGTCTCTGAGAAAAGTAAGGCATAGTGGGTATATCGTGTGATTATCCTGGGTTAGATGTGTTCTATGTGTGTGATCTATGTTTTCTGGGTTAGATTGTGTCTTTGTGTTACTGTGGATTCTCTGAGTCCTTGGTTAGATGTGTTCTTTGTGTGTGGATCTATGTTGTCTGGGTTAGATGTGTTCTATGTAGGTGTTGATCTAGTGTTGATCTGGCGTTAGAGTGTTCATATGTGGTGTGATGCTATGTTTTGTCTGGTTAGATGTTACTATTTGTGTGGATCTATGTTGTCTTGTTAGATGTGTTCTATGTGGTGTGGATCTATCTAGTGTGTCTGGGTTAGATCGTGTTCTTTGGGTGATCTATGTGTGCAGGTGTAGATGTGTTCTATGTGGTGTTGATCTATGCTTGATCTGGTTAGACGTGTGTTGCTATGTGTTGATCTATGTTGTTGGGTTAGATGTGTTCTATGTGGTGTGCGAGTCTATGTTGTCTGGTTAGATGTGTTCTTATGTGGTGTTTGATCTATGTCATCTGGTTAGATGTGTTCTATGTGTGTGATCTATGTTGTCTGGGTTAGATGTGTTCTTCTTTCGTGTTACTGTGGATCTATGTTGTCTGGGTATATGTGTTTCTATGTGTGTGGACTATGTTGTCTGGGTTAGATGTGTTCTTCGGTGGTTACTGTGGATCTTATGTTGTCGGTTAGATGTGTTCTAGTGTGGTGTGGATCTATGTTGGGCTGGTAGATGTGTTCTTCGTGGTTTAGCTGTGATCTCTATGTTGTCTGGGTTAATGTGTTCTATGTGGTGGTGGATCTATGTTTCTGGGTTAGATGTGTTCTTACGCTGGTTACTGTGGATCTATGTTGTCTGGGTAGATGTGTTCTATGTGGTCCTGTGGTGATCTATGTTGTCTGGGTTAGATGTGTCTTCTGGTTTACTGTGGATCTTGTTGTCTGGGTTAGATGGTTCTATGTGTGTGATCTAGTGTCCTGGGAGTTAGATGTGTTCTTCGTCGTACGTGGTTCATGTTGTCTGGTTAGAAGTGTCTTCATGGTTAACTGTGGATCTATGTTGTCTGGGTTAGATGTGTTCTATGTGGTGTGGATCTATGTTGTCTGGGTTAAATGTGTTCTTCATGGTTACTGTGGATCTATGTTGTCTGGGATGTACAGACTGAGACAGTCAGTCAGTTATTTCAGAATGGGCTTCAGAGTCTGGAATAAAGATCTATGGGATTGACCTGACTGCATAGCAGAAGGGAAAGAGGGGATAGAGAGAAGGGATGGGATGGAGGTGTTAGTCTTGCTTTGCGGTGGTGTGGTGAATTTGGCGTGGGGGCTGAGAGTGATACTCAAGGTTGAGGTAATGAACGTAAGGGATTGGGGTTTGAGGGTGGTGGTGTTTGATAGATGTAGCATGTCTGCAATTTGTTTTTCTGGGTTTTTCATGTCTGTGATTTGTTTTTTACTCCCCTATCTGGAGTAGTAGTGCAGGTCTGCATCCTCTTTCTCCCTCTCTCCCTCTCTCTCTCTCCCCCTCTCTCTCTCCCCCTTCACTCTGTATTTTGTTGAGCACAGGAGGGTAGAAACAAACCAATCAGTTCCAGCAGACACACAGTGACCTGGACCGTCTGCTATCTAGTGCCAGAACCACTGAACTGACAGAGCGAAGAGAACACATTCCCTCCGCCAAACCAGGAGCGCCCCACTTAATAGCAGCACCAAGCTTTAGGCCTGCCTGGCCTGGTTCCAAACCAATCGCTGCCACACTCTTCTACTAGTCAAGGGCTGTGTCCCAGTAGACTATGAAAAAAACTTCATTTTTTGTGTCCTTTCCTTCATGCTCGCTGATCTGGAAAGTAGTGCTGGGTCAAAGTATTGAGGTGGGACACCATCTGGTCCTTTCACATGTCAGTGGTCATGGAGAGGAGATGAGTGGCAAAGAGAGGAGAGGAGCGCAGCCTGATTGTGATTCGTTTGCATGGGTTCATCCATCACAATAACAAATATATGAAGGAACATAAAGGCAAAGTTCCCAAGACCAGGTGAAACTATTCTGTTCATTTCTGTTTTACCTTTTCTTATTGTATTTCTCTTTATTTCTCCTCTTTTCTTCATCTCTCTGTGCTCTCAGTTTCTAAAATAATAATGTTCATTGGACTTGTAATGAGACCACACAATGCACTCAAAAGATATTTTACTGAGAACCAGTGGTGTGAAGAACTTGAGTAAAAATACCTGAATGTACTAATTAAGTCATTTTGGGGGGTATCTGTACTTTACTGTTTATATTTTGACTTCAAATGTTATTTCACTACATCCATAAGTGCTAATTACATTTTGAATGCTTAGCAGTACAGGAACATTTTCTAATTCACACGTTTATCTTGAGAAGGTCCCTGGTCATCCCTACTGCGCATGATCTGGCGGACTCACTAAACAAACGTTTTGTTTGTAAATTATGTCTTAGTCTTGGAGCGTGCCCTGGCCTGTTGTGTGTCATTGTAGAGAGCAGGACCAGACTGTGGTTCATCATAGTAGAGACCAAGACCAGACTGTCTCACTGTCTCATAGACCAAGACCAGACTGTCTCACTGTCTCATAGACCAAGACCAGACTGTCTCACTGTCTCATAGACCAAGACCAGACTGTCTCACTGTCTCATAGACCAAGACCAGACTGTCTCACTGTCTCATAGACCAAGACCAGACTGTCTCACTGTCTCATAGACCAAGACCAGACTGTCTCACTGTCTCATAGACCAAGACCAGACTGTTCGGCTTAGAGCAGCAGAGGTTTTCTCTTATCAAAGGCAGCTAATTCACTATTCCAATCTGTTTGTAGGCTTGACGTTTTGCACACTCATAACTTTTTATTACTTACCCTCTCCTTCATATACAGTATTTCCTAGATGTCATTGTCATTTCCCTTGCACCCTATCACCTTCCATTCAAGTTCCCAACGACCATGTCTCTCTCTCCCTGCATGTCTCTCTGAGTGTGTTCCAGACCCGTGTGATCAGTCAGGGTAAAGAGAGGGAGTCAGGGGGCTGGGAGAGAGTCTGCTCCCTCCTACTCTGCTGGTGTGTTCCAGACCAGTGTGATCAGTCAGGGTAAAGAGTCAGGGGGCTGGGAGAGAGTCTGCTCCCTCCTACTCTGCTGGTGTGTTCCAGACCAGTGTGATCAGTCAGGGTAAAGAGTCAGGGGGGCTGGGAGAGAGTCTGCTCCCTCCTACTCTGCTGGTGTGTTCCAGACCAGTGTGATCAGTCAGGGTAAAGAGAGGGAGTCAGGGGGCTGGGAGAGAGTCTGCTCCCTCCTACTCTGCTGGTGTGGTGGTTAGTATTCCCAGAGAGCCAGCAGCCCACTCTAACAGCACAACTGAATTAGCACTGGAGAGTTCATTGTGCTGTTGACTCTCTGTCCCCTGTGGGAGAACACTGTAATTGCTACTCTAATTAGTATTTTTCTGCCATGCAGCCAGTAATTCATAGTCACCTTCAAGCAAATTCAGCCAGGCAGGCAGGGAGGCAGGCTGACAGCCAGGCAGGCAGGCAGGGAGGCAGGCTGACAGCCAGGCAGGCAGGGAGGCAGGCTGACAGGCAGGCAGGCTGACAGCCAGGGAGGCAGGCTGACAGCCAGGGAGGCAGGCTGACAGCCAGGGAGGCAGGCTGACAGCCAGGCAGGCTGACAGGAAGGCAGGCTGACAGGAGGGCAGGCAGGAAGCACACTGTCTGTCCGTCCATATAGTCACAGTCACAGCCATCACTTTGCTGTCTCTTTACTGTCGATCAGGAACACAGTTGCCCTCTCTCACTGACTTACTCGCTCGCCCTCTCTCGTTCATTTTCTCTCTCTGTCTCTCTTCTCTGTGCTCTTTCTCTCTCATAAACATGCATTCCCAAACACTCATACACTGTCTCACAGTTGTCATTCTCATTTTTATTACTCACAATTTTGTTTTGTGTATTGCTCCAATCACAACTCCACTGAAGATAACCAATACTAAGGGTGGGATGCACCAACATGGATGAACTCTTAAACTGGGTTAAAACATCTATTCATCTTGTGCACCAAATTATAAACCTAGTTTTAAATTAATCCTAGTTAAATTAAATTCTTCCTCTAATCTAAATTAAGTTTTCACATTATACCTAAATTAATTTTAAGCCTGTTGCACTTTTTTTTAATGAATATAAATTTAGATTGGAGATGAATTCTAACCTACCACTTGAGGTGGTTTAACTGCTAAAATGGCAGCACATCTACTGTAGAGAGACCAGAACCACAGGTTCAATCCTGTTGAATTTTATGATAATGATGAGTTTTCATGGAAAGAAAGGTTGGACCAACCATGAAGCATGGGAGTGATAGGAACGAGTCTGTACCCCCACTACTTCAGCTCCTGGTGACCCTACGGTTCTTTGTAACTGGATGTTTCCAGATGGTGGATGGGGACCTTTTTGGACTCCACAAGTCAACTGTCTGCAGGATTGTAGCCAGAGTGTCTAGTGCTATTGCCAGTCTGAAGAACCAGTACATAACGTTCAAGTCTACAGAGGAAACAGCAGCTGGATTTTACAGGAGAGGTAGATTCCAGTCCTACAGAGGAAACAGCATCTGGATTTTACAGGAGAGGGAATTCCGAGTTCTCACCAGCAGGCAAACAGCAGCGATTTTACAGCAGAGCGTCGATTCCACGTCCTCAGAGGAAACAGCATCTGGATTTTTACAGGAGAGTAGATTCCAGCCAACAGAGGAAACCAGCGCTGTATTTTACACGGGAGGGTAGATTCCAGTTCCCACAGAGAGAACAGCATCTGGACTTTTAGCAGAGAGGTTAGATTTCCAGTCCCCAGGGAAACAGCGCCTGAATTTGCACAGGAGAGCCTACGATTCAGTCCACCCAGAGGAAACAGCATCTGGATTTTACAGGAGAGGTAGATTCCAGTCCCACAGAGGAAACAGCAGCTGGATTTTACAGGAGAGGTAGATTCCAGTCCAACAGAGGAAACAGCAGCTGGATTTTACAGGAGAGCTAGATTCCCAGGTGTACTAAGGGCAACAGACTGTACACACATTCCTATTCCCAGACCTGGTAGTGAGAATAGAGAACTATTCCGTAATCGTAAAGGTTACTGCTCCATCAACGTGCAGGCTGTCTGTGATGACAAAGGTCAGCTCACCAACATCGTAGCTAGATGGCCAGGATSCACCCATGACAGCAGAATCTCTGACAATAGTTGTCTGTGTACAATGCTGGAAAGGGGGGCATATGAAGGCCCCCTACTAGGTGACAAAATGCCTGTCATGGGTCAGTTTGGGCTCCGTTTGTAGAGCATATACACAGGGTCAACATTTAGTGACCTAGAGAACAGCACAAGCTTGGTTTTACTTGTATTTAACACTCATTTAAGATCTGTAAGGGATTTTTGAATTGAATCAAAGTCAGGCTGAAGTTTACGAATGGCCTAGCACCGAGGTGGCACAGTGTTATGAGTGTTACTTAAATACAAGTAAAACCAAGCTCATGCTGTTCTCTAGGTCACTAAATGTTGACCCTGAGGACCTGCGTATTTGTGCTACAAATGGAGCCCAAATTGAGCTTGTTTCTCAATATAAGTACCTGGGTGTCTGGATTGATGACAAGTTGTCCTTCGTAGCGCAAATATAGAATCTGACTAAGAAGCTCAGATCTAAGATTTAAAAATGTACATTGAAATAAATCATGCCTCAGTATTGAAAATAGGAGAAAGATTGTTCAAACAAAACTTCTCCCTGTGTTGGATTTTAGTGATGCTGTTTACATGCTGTTTTGAAACCCTTGGATGCAGTCTACCATTCTGCAATASGTTTTATCACAGGGGACATTTGAGAAGAGAGCTGCATTCTCTTTTATTTATTTACAAAGCAATCTGACAGAAACTGCCTCCATATTGTAACGACCCTGAGGAGGTTGAGGGTTCGAGGCCTGCTCCCTGCCTGTTTCATTACAATATGTAACTTCATTAATTAAGAATCATAAGTTACCAAACCCRTTCTCAGGAATGGATAACACTAGAGATCCCTTCAGTCTCCACAGATTTGGGAAACTCTGTGTTTAGTTTTTTTGCCCCAAATTTGTGGAACAATCTGCAGAGATCACTGCAGTTACATGTGCTGGTGCCACTCTGATTTGATTAAATATGTTTATTTTGTTATTGTGTGCTGAATATATATTGTTTTATACAAATATGTGTGTATGTTGTTTTATTATTCTGTTTTTATATTAGTGTTTACAGGGCTCTCCTGTAAAATAGATTTTGAATCTCAATGTTTACATAAAGGTTAAATAAAAATACAAAATGTTGAAAGAGAAGTAGAGAAGGAGAACTAACATAGAGAGAGTATAGTTGCTATTCACAAGGTGACCGCTCTCTCCTTTCCTCTGTTCCCTTCTTCGGGATGGATTAGTTTTCTTTTTCATTTGCTTTGTTCTCCTCCTGCAAGCGATTCAATCCCATACTGGGCGGAGAGATGGGTTTGGTTTCATCTCGTCCCTGGCTCCCACACTACCTCTCACTCTCATTCTCTCCTCTGTGTCTCAACTCCTCCTTGAAGTCACCTTGTTCTCAGGGCTCATCAATCTCTGTGTGGATCCCTTCACAAACATGGCTCCCTTGCCCTCCATCCTTCCTCATCTCCTTAACCCGTCTGTACTTCCTCTCCATCTCCTCTCCTCTACTCTGTTCTTCCCTCCAGTTGTATGTGTGTTGATTGTATGTGTGTGTGATTGTGGTGTGTGTGTCTATGTCTGAGTGTCTGTGTGTGTGTGTCTATGTCTGAGTGCCTGTGTGTGTGTCTGAGTGTCTGTGTGTCTGTGTGTGTGTCTGAGTGTCTGTGTGTGTATCTGAGTGTCTGTGTTGTGTGTCTGAGTGCTCGTGTGTGTGTCTGAGTGTCTCTGTGTGGTGTGTGAGTGTCTGTGTGTCTGAGTGTCTGTGTGTGTGTCTGAGTGTCTGTGTGTCCTGAGTGTCTGTGTGTGTGTCTGAGTGTCTGTGTGTGTGGTCTGAGTGTCTGTGTGTGTCTGAGTGTCTCTGTGTTGTGTGTCTGAGTGTCTGTGTGTGTGTGTGTGTCTGAGTGTGTCTGAGTGTCTGTGTTGTGTGTCTGAGTGTCTGTGTGTCTGAGTGTCCTGTGTGTGGTGTCTGAGTGTCTGTGTGTGTGTGTCCTGAGTGTCTGTGTGTGTGTTGTCTGAGTGTCTGTGTGTGTGTCTGAGTGTTCTCTGTGTGTGTCTGAGTGTCTTCTGTGTGTGTGTGGTCTGAGTGTCTGTGTGTGTGTCTGGTGTCTCTGTGTGTGTGTCTGAGTGTCTGTGTGTGTGTGTGTTTTGCTGAGTGTCTGTGTGTGTGTCTCAGTGTGTGTGTCTGAGTGTCTGTGTGTGGTGGTCTGATGTCTGTGTGTCTGTGTTGTGTGCTGAGTGTTTAGTGTGTGTGTCTCAGTGTGTGTGTCTGAGTGTCTGTGTGTGTGTGTGCTGAGTGTTATGTGTGTCTGTGTGTGTGTCGCTGAGTGTTGAGTGTTAGTGTGTGCTCATGTGTGTGTTCTGAGTGTCTGTGTGTGACTGTCTGAGTGTTGATGTGTGTGTCTGTGCTGAGTGTTGGCTGAGTGTGAGTGTCTGTGTGTGTGTCTGAGTGTTAAGTGTGTGTGTGTTCTGAGTGTCTGTGTGTGTGTTCTGTGTGTCTGAGTGTCTGTGTGTGTGTGTGTGCTGAGTGTTGGTGTGTGAGTGTGTGTGTGTGCTGAGTGTCTGTTTGAC
>NW_019946530.1:10746-29973 GCF_002910315.2 Salvelinus sp. IW2-2015
GCGCTGGTTCTGGCAATAATGTAACTCATTGTTTTCTATGTAAGTGATTTTGTACTTGAAGCAATGCTTGATTGATTTTGTGCATTTGGTACCTTGGCCAAAGTGGACAAATGAAGTAAAGATTCCACAGGATACCACCTGTGTTATACACTGAGGACCTTGCCGGCAAACAAGCAAACTTTATAGCGTCAAACGCACATCAAATGTGTTTCTTGTTCTTACATGAGTTTTATATCCTTTACTACTACAGTACACAATTGAAAGTCAGCGATTTTCCAGAGGAGAACTGTTCATAGACACCTGTACCCTTTCCGGCAGATCGAAAATGACAAAATGGTCGCATGGGTGGAATGTTTATTCATATTCTCTCATAATTAATAAACATTCCAGTGTTGCTATGTCAAACGGTTGTTATATTCAGTACTCTGTGATCTGTCTATTTAAAATTAATATTAGATGCAAACTCCAAAAATTGAAATAAATTTTCAACTCTGTATCTGAATGTTAAAGGTCTTATTTTTTAACCCTAACCATGTGTGAGGTGTTCACCTTTTTCTAAGTAGATTTGTTTAAGACTGCCAAGAAAGTTAAAGGGATGGGTAGCGACATGATGCAATAGATGGCAACAGTAGCCTGGGAGAGTGTCTCGAGGAGATTAGAGTAAGGTGTACAGCAGGTACCTTAGGTGTGCTATTAGTGTTAGACCATTGGGTTAGGAAGATGTTCCTTATAATGATTCCATACGAAACAGAACAAACAAATACGATGATTTGGATTTTTGCAACCATTTATCCATAAGAATGGTCCTTTGAGGAAGGATGTTAACATATAATTTGGAACATTGTATTCTAAAAGCATAATTGAGAAGTACTGAATCAACTTTGCCATTATTATGGCATTTTTGCCATACCCAGCCTCCTTTAAGACTCCATAATGTATTATCTGTAAGAATGCTAAAAAGCAAAAATTGGTGTGTCATATGAAACTTTAATGCTTGCTTAATATGAATAGTTATTATGATTTCAATAACAGTTTTTGTACATTCATTATGAATATTGAAAAATAGGAAACATGAATATTGAAAATTAGAAAAACATGAATATTGAAAAAAAATATGTATTTGCAAATGTTTCAATATATTGTTGAACATAAATACTCTAGGGGCATATCAAAGTTCCAGAGTGGATCTCTGCTATTTAATTTTATGCGCCCATTTATATAAGAGAATGGACACAGCAGGCAATGTAACCAACACAGCCCTCCTTTTACTTGCATCATTGCACCTCATGCAAAGTCACCAGCAGAGGCCGACCATTTTGAATCCATTTGGTACATGTTAAGACAAACTGACTATAACTCTTAAAAGTAGCATAGATCCCACTCTGGAACTTGATATGCCCGTTAGAGCATATTCTCATTCCATTGGAGGCGAGTGTCTGCGGGCTTTGTTTTTCGCTTATTCAATTAAGGGAGTTCCTTAGTGGAGGCCGTTTTATTAGAATAGTATTATGATTCAACAATATAACAAAAAAAGGTTAAATGCAATCAAAAATGTGTTTTTCAATATTCATTGTTTCTATTTGGTCACATTCATATAAAAATTGAAATGAAAATTGCTACTCATATTACCAGAGCAAGCCCGGTAACCACTTCATATTACACCAATTTTCATCTTTGCAAGCCCATACATTAAACATTATGGCGTTAAGATAGGCCTGAGTCAAGGCCAAAAGTAATAAATATTGACAACTTTGATAAATTATTTCTCAATTATGCTTTAATAAAAGTCAAATATTGTCAACAAATCATTCTTCCGAAAGCGAGCCATGCTATGGATTCAAAAAAAAAAAGTATCAGCAAAATTATGGCCTTTTCCCCCCTGTTCGTATGAATCACTCGTATGTTGTTGTCATTTAGGTAATAAGGGTTGGCTATTAGCCGCTCATGACTGCAGTAGTAATTGGTGAAGGAATGTTATAACAGTTTATAATAGAGCAGACAAGAGGGCCCTTAATGCATGCTCGAAGGCTGCATCTAATACAAAGGGGTCCCTGGGGTATGGCACGGCAGTTCATACAAGATGTGGTCCTTTGGGCAAAAATGGAATAAACAAGTTGCGCCTCTGAGCATTGCAATAGTTGACAGTGCTTCAATAAATACAGTGTCGAGGAGCCCTTAAGGTCCTCCTTAAGACAATGCAGTTAGTCAAAGGTGCTTCTCTGTTGGTCTGTCCAGTGTTGGAGGAGGCAGGCTGCTATGTCAGCAGGAGCGGAAGCAGCGCACGATGAGCAACACAGGGCGATGAAAAGGAGGAAACAAAAACAAAGGCAGCCTTCCCCTCAGCCATCTGGACCCCCTCATCCATTCCGTCACTGCTCTCCCTGCCTTCCTCAGCAATCACTACAGAGTGGAGATACTGGAGCACTGGTGGCCACCTGTACCCATGTGAAAGCTAAACCAATCAAATATGAGTAAAGCATTATATTAATCAAGTTGGCGACTGTCATGCAGGCAGGTGTTTTGCCTGTTTTGCATTTGTTTTCATTTAATACGTGTCACATATCAGTTTGCAAACAATGTAAATATATATGATTGAGTTAATAAAGCTGCATACAACATGGTCTCTGTTGTTTTCTTGAAGTAAGGCAGCTCAAAAATGCAGCGTGTTTCAGCCTAGCTAGTGCTTGCTGTGGTGGTGGGGAAAGCAGCAGGAAAAATACGGAGTGGTGCGCCATGATGGCTCAGTGTTCTGTCACTCATGGGGACACTACGGTCACCCGCCAAGTCTAACGGGTTTAGACAATTGGAAAATTCTAGCCCCTGGTTCTGCCATAGTTGAAGCCCATCCAAGAAGGCTCAAGTCATTGGCCACAAATAAAGATGATGTCAAATATGTTATACAGTACTTTGATTGGACCTGATTCAATGTCAACACATACTTTAAAAATTCTTCGCTAGCAGTCATCATCATGAATGGGCCAGCAGGTAGCCTTAGTGGTTAGAGCGTTGGAACTAGTAACCTGAAAGGTTGCAAGATTCAGAATTCCCCAGCTTGACAAGGTTAACCAAATCTGTCCCGAAGGCATGCTTAACCCACTGTCCTAGGCCGTCATTGGAAAATAAAGAATTTGCTTCTATAACTGACTTGCCTAGTAAAATAATAAATGAAAATCAGTGACACTCTACTGCAAATCCATTTTTAATCTTCATATGAAGGGGAGAAATAATGAAGAAAAATTATAGATTAAAAAACGCATCGGTGCTCATCGGCCAATGGACATAACACATTACACAACCAAGTTGGACATCGCACCAATCAACAATGAGTGTTGAAGGAATCAGTAAAGCTAACTGCAAGCATTGCAAAAGGCAATTCATTTAGCCTGTATCAGTGGTGTTGGTGTGGCGGTGTGGTTCCAGTCTAAGAATTAGGGTCTCTTTTCCTAGTTTAAAATGATAACACATTCAACATTGGCCTATGCTGTCAATGAAGCAAGATTTGTGCCGCGCTCAAAACAACTGTTAACTCGGAACGGCTCAAAAATCTGACTTTAGTACTTTCAATACAAACTGGCGAACTCGGAAAACAGTTACGACTGGGAAAATAAGTTTGGAACTTTCAACCCAACCGGAATTTAAATCCGGAACTCGGGCCCTTTCTAGGCTACGACCTAAGATCACTGACCGTCATCATGATTCAAACTTTTTTTTTCCGTTTCCATTTTCTTGAAAGCATCCTAAAAATACAATGACGTAAACTGCCAAGCTTTCGATGCGACCAAAATTTGCCCCCGAAGACGCCATGTTCCTGTTCAAGTGAGCCACAGCACAAACAAAGTGATCCAAAAATTCTGTATGCGCCTGCATAAATGATTTATATGCCAGGAGATAAAGTAACAAAGTAATAACAGGTATTTGTGTATAGCTTTAGTAAACCCATTGCCTCACCCTAATAACTTTGGTCTATTTTCACCTCTTTAATTTTGCCTACTGTTCTGACTGAGGGTCTATAAACTTTTGCGGGGAGAAATGTTAATCATTGAAATGTAAGAGCTTTCATTGTCCTGCTTATATTGCCCAACTCATAGACTCCCCCCACACTTAGGGCCCCTTCATTTATCCTACTTCTGACTTGTGTGTTACGGGAGAACACTTAAGAACCGGCCATTTCTGAATTCGGTCTCTGTACATTTCAAAATGCTGAACAAATAGTTATATCGACTACAATCCTCCTAGCTCGCTCATTAACTGTCTTAATCAAATTACGTATTGCCTCTATCCGCTTGCTCGACCCCCTCATGCCATTAGTTCTTACATCTCAATGGTCAGTAGAAACCACATTGGTAAGCAAGATCAACCCAATCAGGCTATGTTTGTTTAAAAGCAGCAAATGAGGCTGAATAACTTGTTTCGCTGAGACAAGCTCGCTTGTATAGCCAGGGAAGCAGTGTATGTGCAATTAAATGTATATTTAGTGTTTAGTGGCGTTGCTGGCAGTATCCCACTTTGTTTTTTGCCCCAGCCAAGATTTACATTGCTAAAATCGCCAACAATGCTTTACAGTGGAAATAAAAAGGTATTTAATCTGTCTTGTCTACTAATGTAGAAGGCTAGCCACAGAAATAAATACTGCAAGGGTAAAAGGTATTCATACTACGCTTGCCCTAAATCAGAACACTGCAACTATCCCATGTACTTAAATAGGACAAGCCAAGGCGGGGCAGCAAACACAATGCCAGCAGACAGTGTGTGTAACTGGTAACACTCTTAAACTGGGCAGGGTGCTCCCTGTTGCTTTGAATGGTTCAGGCTCCACAGCAGCCAGCATTGTGTAAGAGTGGTTTGCATCTTCTTTCTCGACTTAGCTTTTCCTTAAAGAGGATCTTTTGGCTGATTTAGGCCTTGGTTCTGTAAGCCGTTAAGCGTTTCACACGATTGAGAACGGGCTCAACCTGGAGGGGATGACAGGCAAAGCCGTGTGGTGTATGTGATGGCTTATGAAGTGAGGAGAAAGACGAAATAGCCCTTATTCTAGACATATCTCTGGCCAGTGACTCTCGGAGAGAAAAGCCTTCACCCTGCTTCTCTGTGATGCGCAGAGGAATGAACATCCTTAATCCATCACACTTAGGTCAAAGAATGATAGTTCACCCTGCTGACTTATAGTTTGCAGAGGGAAAAGTGACAGGTGATGTGGCAAGTAAGCACAGCTGATGGAAAAGGAACCAAAATAAGTTTTTGTCCGTTACGGGTAAAAAAAAATTAAATCAGGTCTGATAATAAAATCGAATATGAGTTAATACAATATACTTCGTGATGAATGGAAAGCTAATATCCATTTCGTACCACATAAATTAATAATTTAGACTAAACAAAAAAAAAACAGGTTAAGCAGTCTTTTGATGTTAAGCAGTTGCGACCTCCTCCAGTTCTTTAATTTCTGTCCCTTCAGGTTACTATGTTGAAATTAAGTCAGCAACGCATTGTTTACTCTGACGTGATTGTTGTTAGGCAATATAAAATCAAGTCTCCTCGCATTTACTTGACCGTTTTGCATTGTCATTGCATTATGGAAGCCTCAGTTACACAAAAGAAGCCAAGGAGGCAGTTGACACATTTTAAAGAATATGATTGTTCGATGCGTGTAGACATGGGACAGAGTGACATAAAAGTGCCAAGAGGAAATGAGTTTTGTGTTAATTTATGATTTTATTCTACAGCTGACTTTATGTCATTTGTAGGAGGCTTGTAACAGCATTCAATATTTAAAAAGTGTTTTATAGTAAAACTGGAGAGAATAATACTTTTTATGAGGGGGTTCCATACTTTTACTGAGTCTACGTTCGGAGAATGGTATTGTAGGCTAATATCTCATAACAAACACATACTTGCCTGGGATCTACGACTTCTAATAATGAACAGAAAGCACCACGTGTGCCATGGACAAGCCCACACCATTTTGATAATAGAAAACAGCGTATTTTTAAAAACAGACACACCCCTTAAATACATGTTTATTTTAAGAAATGTTCTGTAGCAGTTTATAAGACATACAATAACAATCGATAATCAGAAATATTCTAGCAGTGCGACCGGAAATTAAAAGGAAAAAAATCAAGCATTTCTCTCGCCGTGTGCGCAGGTTTGCCAAAATGATTAATACAGAAAAAAAGGCAAGTATGTCTCTTAATGTCCACTCAATGAGCAGCATGCATTTTAAATGCTAAAATAAATACCAAACATTACCTCAAAATTTAGTATTAGGCCTCTTATAACTAGTGAGAAGAGAAGACCGTGACCTTACCTGTTGTATCAGAGAGCCCGGTAAATTCCGTCAGCGCGCGCCACCAAAGGCAATACATTTATGAATAGCGAATAATTTTTCGTATTTCCGAGAAAAAACAATAACAAGCATTTTATCTAAACAACCCATTTTCATTCTCTTTCTTTCAAGCTGTTAATATGCTGCGCCTGCTCATCCCACCAACTTTTTCGTCCCCCCACTCACTCCCACCAAAGAGATGTGTAGGCTATCTCGTCGCCAAGGCAACCTGTCCATAGAATCCAAAAGCGTACAGGTGTAAGTGTGCACGGAGAAGCACAAGGTTGGGTTCTGTCTGTATGTTTCATGACATAGCAAATTGATACGCGCTTCTGTTTGAGGAGACATATACGAATACAACTGGTTCTTCCCACAACCCAATGTATAATAATTATACTGCAAAATGTGCAGAATATCACAATAAATAGATGATAACACATCGAAAAGACAAAATTCTTGTCATTTGATTTAAAAAACATTTTTTTTACTTCGCCTGGAAGAAACCATGAGGAGAAACCTTGCACAGACTAGTATTTTGAGTTTTTGACTTCATATCCCTTCCCTGAGTCCCACCGATAGTCCAGGCTACCAAACTATTGCCTAATATCCGATTATTTTCATTAAAAAACAATGATGAACCATGCAAGTTCCATTTTCTTAAGGGTCTGTGTATAATAGTACAATAGACATACCTCAGTTCGTTAACAATGTGGACTGAATTACTTGATTCATAAATAAGCAGAACCAATACTGTTTGGGGCACAGAGAGTTGCGGTTATTTGACCTCATGTTCGATGAAACATGATTTGCTCTAGCCAGACATCAAGCAGTTAGTCTCCACATTTAAAATGACGGTCAGACTGCTGCAAAAAAACCTAATCCCCATTATGTTGTCACTAATCTGGAACTCACTGATGGGGCCGTCACAAAGCACCACAGACTCTCTGTGGGTATTTTATGCATTGCCAGTTTCAAACACACAATGAGACACTCTGAATGTACAAACAGGAACCTGTGCTCTTACATGACATATACTGACCAGGTGAATCAGTGAAACTATGATCCCCGCATTGATGGTCAACTAGTTAAATCCACTTTCAATCAGTGTAGAGAAGGACAGGGTTCAAGAGGATTCTAAGCCTGCACTGACAATTGAACAGGGATTTGTGCCAATCAGAGGGTGAAATGGGCAAGACCAAAAAGAGAGAGGAGAGACCCGATAGGCAGAGGGACGAGGAAACTGCGGTGTAGGGCTGGGATGAACGCGCCTCATAAGGCGCGATGCAGTTGTGAGAGGAGACTCAACGAGAGGAGAAGGGAGAGAGACGAGGAAGGAGGGAGGAGAGGAGAAGGAGAGAAAACATTAAGACATACCACCTCCATCTAATGAGCTTCACACACATAGAATCACACACACACAATCACACACATACAATCACACAGACACTCACCTTCTTCCCTGTGGCATAACTCCTGTATAGCCTGTAGCTGTGAACCAGTGCTGTGCTTGATAGCTGTTCCCTGAGCTAGAGTATCTCCTGTCCCTCCCTGGGTAGTGCTTTCCCTCACTCTGAATCTCTTCCTGCCACAACAGCCAGTCTCGTGCTCTATCTCTCTCCAGCTGGCTGCTCACCAAACAGAGCATCGCAGCTGTTCTCCTCAACTTCACTGTTTTCAGGAGGGATATTATCTTTGGTGCTGACAACTCAATTCATTACCTGCTTTAACAACTCAGACAGCTTGCTATATTTATTTCTCTAATATAGTGGTAGTTCTTTTATCCGTTTTGGGTGTCATAGTGCATGGGTTGGGTGTTGAATGTTTTTGCGTACCGAGTAGAACGATAAACACATCAGTCAACTGTAATGATGACTTCATGGTTCACTCTACCAGGGTCGAATCTGCATCACACTCTCAATACACACTCTTTCTCTTCTCTCCTCTCTTTGCAGGCTGGTTAGTTGTTATCCTAAAGCCCCCCCCCACTCTCCACTCCCTCTCTCTTCCTCCCTCTCCCCACTCCCTATATCTCCCTCTCTCTTCCTCCCTCTCCCCACTCCCTATATTTCCCTCTCTCTTCCTCCCTCTCCCCACTCCCTATATCCCCCTCTCTCTTCTTCCCTCTCCCCACTCTCTATCAGAAACTGAGTGAAAAAGAAGACAAAGACAGAGAGAGTGAAAGAGAGAGAGAGAAAAAGTCTGACAGGCTTACAACATACCAACACTGAGAGACATACCAACACTGAGAGAGATACCAACACTGAGAGAGATACCAACACTGAGAGAGAGACATACAACACTGAGAGAGAGACATACAACACTGAGAGAGAGACATACAACACTGAGAGACATACAACACTGAGAGAGATACCAACACTGAGAGAGAGAGACATACAACACTGAGAGACATACCACCACTGAGAGACATACCAACAATGAGAGAGATACCAACACAGAGAAACATACCAACACTCAGAAAGATACCAACACTGAGAAAGATACCAACACTGAGAGAGATACTAACACTGAGAGAGATACCAACACATAGGATCATACCAACACTGAGAGAGATACCAACACTTATAAACATACCATCACTAAGAGACATGCCAACACTGAGAGAGATACCAACACTGAGAGACATACCAACACTGAGAGACATACCAACACTGAGAGAGATACCAACATTGAGAGAGATACCAAAACTGAGAGACATACCAGCACAGAAAAACATACCAACACTGAGAGAGATACCAACACTGAGATAGATACCAACACTGAGAGAGAGACATACAACACTGAGAGACATACCAACACTGAGAGACATACCAACAATGAGAGAGATACCAACACAGAGAAACATACCAACACTCAGAAAGACACAAACACTGAGAAAGATACCAACACTGAGAGAGATACTAACACTGAGAGAGATACCAACACAGAGGATCATGCCAACACTGAGAGAGATACCAACACTGAGAGACATACCAACACTGAGAGAGATACCAACACTGCGAGAGATGCCAACACAGAGAAACATACCAACACTGAGAGAGATACCAACACTGAGAAACATACCAACCCTGAGAGAGATGCAAACACTGAGAGAGATACCAACACTGAGAAACATACCAACACTGAGAAGCATGCCAACACTGAGAGAGATGCCAACACCGAGAGAGATGCCAACACTGAGAGAGATGCCAACACTGAGAGAGAGGCCAACACTGAGAGAGATACCACTACTGAGAGAAATGCCAACACTGAGAGAGATGCCAACACTAAGAGAGATACCGACACTGCGAGAGATGCCAACACTGAGAGAGATGCCAACACTGACAGAGATGCCAACACTGACAGAGATACCAACACTGAGAGAGATATCAACACTGAGAGAGATATCAACACTGAGAAACATACCAGCACTATGAGAGATGCCAACACTGAGAGAGATACTAACACTGAGAGAGATAGTCTAGTCCTCCTTGTTGTACCATTGCATCAGCTAGCTGCTGTATGATTCTGGTACCCTATGGAAAAACAGAGTGGCTTAAACCTGGTTTATTCCTCTTTTCCCTCTGGAGATCTGTCCAGCATCAGGCAGCCTCAGTGCCCGCCCACCCCCAGCAGAGTCAGGGTCCGCTGGGCACCGCCACATCCCCTTTGAAGCCTGGAGGAAGTCATCTACCAGTCACACCACTCTCCCATGAGCCCCATGCTTTGAAATATTCAACTGTGGGAAGCGCCCAACAATAGGGGTGCTGCTAAACTATGTGTATGTTCTTATGAAAGTTTCTTGTCTAAATTCCAGACACTATCTTATCCTTTGCTGCATGTTACCACCACCAGTCCCAGCACCACTGGATATTTCACACAGACTTGTTTATCTAAGGCCTGACTACCATCGCAGTATCTCTGAATACACTGGTTGGCTACAACATGGCCAGCAGCTGTGAAATCTTCCAATTAGTACAATTTGGGCCAAATCTTGACTTGCTTTATACTATAGCTATGTCATGAACAGTTGTGCTCTGGATAGCCCAATAAGGTGGTGTTTTATATCACAGAACCACCATGGAACAAGACATGTATGTCTCACCGTAGACATCAGTGGGACGTCAAGTAGATTACTGAAATCATTATAAGAGAGTCAAATTGGCCCGATGTGGGCAGTTTACACTGGCTGCTGCATGTCCAGACAGTATGCAGTAGACAGTAGGGTTATATCCTATGCTAACTCATCCAGGCTAATGCTATAGGTTATCGCAGGATAAGCCTGACAGCAGATCAAAGAGCAGTAGAGCAGGGCTGTGTCTGTCTGCCAGAGAGCAATTACTCTGAATTACAACGAGTAGCCCCAGGGAGAGAGAGAGGAAAAGAGAGAGAGCAAGAGAGGAGAGTTAAAAGAAACATGAAGAGTGAGAGAGGGAGGAGAAAGCAAGAGAGAGAGAGAGATGATGCAGGGATAGGAAGAGAGAGAAAGGGAGGGAAGAGAGAGAGATGATGCAGGGATAGGAAGAGAGAGAAAGGGAGGGAAGAGAGAGAGATGATGCAGGGATAGGAAGAGAGAGAAAGGAGGGAAGAGAGAGAGATGATGCAGGATAGGAAGAGAGAGAAAGGGAGGAAGAGAGAGAGATATGCAGGATAGGAAGAGAGAGAAAGGGAGGGAAGAGAGAGAGATGATGCAGGGATAGGAAGAGAGAGAAAGGGAGGGAAGAGAGAGAGATGATGCAGGATAGGAAGAAGAGAGAAAGGGAGGGAAGAGAGAGAGATGATGCGGGATAGGAAGAGAGAGAAAGGGAGGGAAGAGAGAGAGATAATGCAGGGATAGGAAGAGAGAGAAAGGGAGGAAGAGAGAGATGATGCAGGATAGGAAGAAGAGAAAGGGAGAAGAGAGAGAGATGATGCAGGGATAGGAAGAGAGAGAAAGGGAGGGAAGAGAGAGAGATGATGCAGGGATAGGAAGAGAGAGAAAGGGAGGGAAGAGAGAGAGATGATGCAGGGATAGGAAGAGAGAGAAAGGAGGGAAGAGAGAGAGATGATGCAGGATAGGAAGAGAGAGAAAAGGGAGGGAAGAGAGAGGAGATGATGCAGGGATAGGAAGAGAGAGAAAGGGAGGGGAAGAGAGAGAGAGGCAGGAGAGGACACCTGAGAAGTGTACATGGAGGGGCTGCTGGAGAAGGCTGGCTGTAGACTGTCGGCATGTAGGCCTGGGTACTTTGGAGTGAAAGCGTTGCTTGGCCCTCAGTCCCACAGCATACTGTATGGAGCTGCAAGGTCCTCACCCTCCTTTACCCTACCAGCCAGAGACAAACAGGCTCAAGTCTCCAAGGCCTCCAACAACTGTCTGGGGAGCAGTGATATCCCATACAGAGTGGCAGACTACCCCTAGAGAGTGGCAGGGCTACCCCTAGAAAGTGGCAGACTATCCCCTAGAGAGTGGCAGGACTACCCCTAGAGAGCAGGACACCCCCTAGAGAGTGGCAGGACTACCCCTAGAGAGTGGCAGACTACCCCTAGAGAGTGGCAGGACTATCCCCTAGAGAGTGGCAGGACTAACCCTAGAAGTGGCAGGACTACCCCTAGAGAGTGGCAGGACTCCACCCTAGAGAGTGGCAGGACTACCCCCTAGAGAGTGGCAGGACTACCCCCTAGAGAGTGGCAGGACTACCCCCTAGAGAGTGGCAGGACTACCCCTAGAGATGGCAGGACTCCCTAGAGAGTGGCAGGACTACACCCTAGAGAGTGGCAGGACTACCCCCAGAGAGTGCAGGACTACCCCTAGAGAGTGGCAGGACACCCCTAGAGAATGGCGACTACCCCTAGAGAGTGGCAGGACTACCCCTAGAGAGTGGCAGGACTACCCCCTAGAGAGTGGCAGGACTACCCCCTAGAGAGTGCAGGACTACACCCTAGAGAGTGGCAGGACTTACCCCTAGAGAGTGGCAGGACTACCCCCTAGAGAAGTGGCAGGACTACCCCCTAGAGAGTGGCAGGACTACACCCTAGAGATCGATCCCTAGAGAGTGCAGGACTACCCCCTAGAGAGTGGCAGGACTACCCCTAGAGAGTGGCAGGACTACACCTAGAGTGAGGATCACCTAAGAGTGGCAGGACTAACCCTAGAGAGTGCAGGACTACCCCCTAGAGAGTGGCAGGACTACCCCTAGAGAGTCAGGACTACCCCCTAGAGAGTGGCAGGACTACCCCCTAGACTAGAGAGTGGCAGGACTACGCCTAGAGAGTGGCAGGACTACACCCTAGAGAGTGGCAGGACTACCCCCTAGAGAGTGCAGGACTACACCCTAGAGATGGGCAGGACACCCCTAGAAGAGTGGCAGGACTACCCTAGAGAGTAGACTACCCCCTAGAGAGTGCAGGACTACCCCTAGAGAGTGGCAGGACTCACTCCTAGAGAGTGGCAGACTACCCCAGAGAGTGGCAGGACTACCCCCTAGAGAGTGGCAGGACTACCCCCTAAGAATGGCAGGACATTCCCCTAGAGAGTGGCAGGACTACCCCCTAGAGAGTGGCAGGACTACACCCTAGAGAGTGGCAGGACTACCCCCTAGAGAGTGCAGGACTCCACCCTAGAGAGTGAGAATACCCCTAGAGAGTGGCAGGACTACCCCTAGAGAGTGGCAGGACTACCCCCCTAGAGAGTGGCAGGACTACACCCTAGATAGTGCAGGACTACCCCTAGAGAGTGGCAGGACTACCCCTAGAGAGTGGCAGGACTACCCCTAGAGAGTGGCAGGACTACCCCCTAGAGAGTGGCAGGAACTTACACCCTAGAGAGTGCAGGACTACCCCTAGAGAGTGGCAGGACTACCCCCTAGAGAGTGGCAGGACTACCCCTAGAGAGTGCAGGATACCCTAGAGAGTGGCAGGACTACCCCTAGAGAGGGCAACTACCCCTAGAGAGTGGCAGGACTACCCCCTAAGAGTGGCAGGACTACACCCTAGAGAGTGCAGACTACACCTAGAGTGGCAGGACTACCCCCTAGAGAGTGGCAGGACTACCCCCTAGAGAGTGGCAGACTACCCCCTAGAGAGTGGCAGGACTACCCCCTAAGAGTGGCAGGACTACCCCCTAGACATGGGGCTAAAGTATATTTTCTACTATTCATCTCTACAATGTGACTGTTTGCATGTTGGCGCTAAGTGTGTGTGTTGACCGCTGTGCTTGCCAGCCACTGAATGTGTGAGATTTGGTGCAGTGCTCATCATGTCCTAATTGAGGTGACGGCTCACCCATCTGCTGTCCTAGCAGGAGCACCATTAGAAGTGCGTTCAGCCCCACTCAGACAGACACTCTGCAAGGGGGCTATTAAACCTCCAGCAGCTCTTCCTCAACCACAACCACTGGACAGACCCAGCAGAAGCCTTTATACTGTAACTGCCTCAAAACAGTAATTATGTTCTCCTTATAAAGAAAGAGCTGATGGAGCGTCTTGTACTTATGTTTATCTAACAGCCCTTCTTATATCTCCCCTTTTCTCTCTCTCCCTCCCCCTCTCTCTCTCTCTCTCTCTCTCTCTCTCTCTCTCTCTCTGTCAATTCAATTCAAAGGGATTTATTGGCATGGGAAACATATGTTAACATTGCCAAAGCAAGTGAAATAGAAAATAAAAAATAGTGAAATGAACAATATAAAATGAACAGTAAACATTACACTCACAAAAGTTCCAAAGGAATAGAGACAATAGAAATGTCATTATGTCTGTATACAGTGTTATAACGATGTGCACATCGAGCAACCAACAAAGAACAAACACCATTGTAAATACAACATACATTTGGGTTGTAATTACAAAGGTGTTTGTTCTTCACTGGTTGACCTTTTCTTGTGGCAACAGGTCACAAATCTTGCTACTGTGATGGCACACTGTGGTATTTCACCCAGTAGATATGGGAGTTTATCTAAATTGTATTTGTTTTCAAATTCTTTGTGGATCTGTGTAATCTAAGGGAAATATGTGTCTCTAATATGGTCATACATTTGGCAGGAGGTTAGGAAGTGCAGCTCAGTTTGTCCCTCTCTCTCTCTTTATCTCCCTATCTTTCTCTCCCTCTCTCTCTCCCTCTCTCGCTTTCTTTCATTCACTATTTCTCTCTTTCACTCTTCTTCTCGCCCTCTCTCACTTTTTATCTCACTCTCTCTCTGTTTCTATTTCGATCTCCCTCTCTTGCTCTGTCTCTTTCTCTCTCTCTCCCTCTCACTCTCTCTCTCTCTCTCTCTCTCTCTCAATTCAATTCAAGGGGCTTTATTTCCATGGGAAACATATGTTAACATTGCCAAAGCAAGTGAGGTAGATAATGTACAAAAGTGAAAATACAGTAAAAATGAACAGTAAACATTACACTCACAGAAGTTCCAAAATAATAAAGACATTTCAAATGTCATATTATATATATATGTACAGCTCACAGTGTTGTACCGATGTACAAATGGTTAAAGTACAAAAGGGAAAATAAATAAGCATAAATGTGGGTTATATTTACAATGGGGTTTATTCTTCACTGGTTGACCTTTTCTTGTGGCAACMGGTCACAAATATTGCTGCTGTGGTGGCACACTGTGGTATTTCACCTCTCTCTCTCTCCCTCCCTCTTTCTCTTTCTCTCTTTCCGATGCAGATCTGTGATAAGGAGTGGCACTATTACGTCATTAACGTGGAGTTTCCTGTGGTGACACTCTACGTGGACGGAGTGACCTACGACCCTTACCTGGTGACAGACGATTGGCCGATCCACCCCTCTCAGATTGATGTACAGCTCACTGTGGGCGCCTGCTGGCAAGGTGATGATGATGGTGATGATGACAATTACAATGATGATGAGTGCAGTCACAAGTGCAGTCACAAAAACTATCAAGCGCTATGATGAAACTATCTCTGATGAGGACCGCCACAGGAAAGGAAGACTCAGAGTTACCTCTGCTGCAGAGGATAAGTTCATTAGAGTTACCAGCCTCAGATTGTAGCCGAAATAAATGCTTCACATAGTTCAAGTAACAGACACATCTCCACATCAACTGTTCAGAGGAGACTGTGTGAATCAGGCCTTCATGGTCGAATTGCTGCAAAGAAACAACTACTAAAGGACATCAATAAGAAGAAGATACTTACTTGGGCAAAGAAACATGAGCAATGGACATTAGACCGGTGGTATTCTGTCCTTTGTCCAAATTTGAGATTTTTGGTTCCAACGGCTTTTGTCTTTGTGAGACGCAGAGTAGGTGAACGGATGATCTCCGCATGTGTGGTTCCCACCGTGAAGCATGGAAAAGGAAGTCTGATGGTGAGGGAGTGCTTTGCTGGTGACACTGTCTGTGATTTATTTCAAATTCAAGGCACATTTAACCAGTATGGCTACCATAGTATTCTGCAGCGATGCGCCATCCCATCTGGTTTGCGTTTAGTGAGAATATCATTGGTTTTTCAACAGGACGACCCAACACACCTACAGGCCGTGTAAGGTATACTTTCCCAAGGAGGAGAGTGATGGAGTGCTGCATCAGATGAACTGGCCTCCACAATCAACGGACCTCAACCCAATTGAGATGGCTTGGGATGAGTTGGACCGCAGAGTGAAGGAAAAGCACCAACAAGTGCTCAGCATATGTGGGAACTCCTTCAAGACTGTTGGAAAAGCATTCCAGGTCTGATTCACGCAGTCTCCTCTGAACAGTTGATGTGGAGATGTGTTTGTTATTTGAACTTTGAAGCATTTATTTGGGCTACAATCTGAGGCTGGTAACTCTAATGAACGAATCCTCTGCAGCAGAGGTAACTCTGAGTCTTCCTTTCCTGTGGCGGTCCTCATCAGAGATAGTTTCATCATAGCGCTTGATAGTTTTTGTGACTGCACTTGAAGAAACTTTCAAAGTTCTTGAAATGTTCCGTCTTAAAGTAATGATGGACTGTCGTTTCTCTTTGCTTATTTGAGCTGTTCTTGCCATAATATGGACTTGGTCTTTTACCAAGTAGGGCTATCTTCTGTATACCACCCCTACCCTGTCACAACATAACTGATTGGCTCAAATGCATTAAGAAGGAAATAAATTCCAGGTGACTACCTCATGAAGCCGGTTTAGAGAATGCCAAGAGTGTGCAAAGCTGTCATCAAGGCAAAGGGTGGCTACTTTGAAGAATCTAAAATCTAAAATATATTTTTATTTGTTTAACACTTTTTTGGTTACTACATGATTCCATATGTGTTATTTCAAAATGTTGATGTCTTCACAATTTTTTTACAATGTAGAAAATAGTAAAAATAAAGAAAACCCTTGAATAAGAAGGTGTGTCCAAACTTTTGACTGGAGCCAGATGCTCACGTCCGTCTGCCATGCCCATCCACAGCACCTTGGCAAAACTGAAACCTACTTGAAGATAACAACGCTCACTGTTGCCCCCAGTGGCTGGTTTCCACATCATCTCCCAATGTCCTCAGACATGGATGGACATCGAATACTGACTTGTATCATGGGTGACCTGGCTGGAAAATGATGACGATGATAAAAATGATGACGATCCGCAACCAACGTCTTGCCCCTGTTATGTGCCCCTATTGACTGGTTCTATGTGAGAAAATGTTTTGGGGATCTGGCCTGACAGTTGATCAATTAGGCCGACTGGACAAGTAGTGTCAGATTTTCTCTCTCCAGACCAAAGATAACAATGGCTGTCTTCGAAGTGCTGTGTGCATAATGTGTATTTTTGACAGTGAATGAACCTAACTGCCGGAAGCTTTTAATCCATCTTCGATGCACAATGAAGATGAAAAGTGGAGATACAATCAAGCTGTCTCCAACAACGCCTGATGCCCAGTTAAAAATGGATAAAAGGTCACTTCTCCGACAGTAGAGCCTACTGTTACTGTTGCTAAATGACTGTATGAATGTGTCTAATGATGCGTAGCCCTAAATTATGTGCAGAGATAGATCAAGCCATTTTCAACAGGGTGGAATGACAGGAGGAGAGGAGGTGAGGAGAAGAGAAGAGAGGAGGAAAGGAGAGGTGAGGAGAAGAGATGAGAGGAGGTGAGGTGAGAAGAGAGGAGAGGAGAAGAGGAGATGAGAATGAGGAGAAGAGAGGGGAGGAGAGGTGAGGAGAAGAGAGGAGGAAAGGAGGTGAGGAGAGGAGAGAGAGAGGAGAGGAAGAGGAGAGGAGAGGAGAGGATGAAGGGAGGGAGGAGAGGAGAGGAAGGAAGAGGAGAGGAGAGGAGAGGAGAGGAGAGGAGAGAGGGAGGAGAGGAGGATACGAGAGAGGGTGAGTGAGGAGAAGATAAGAGAGAGAGGTGAGGTGAGGGAAGATAAGAGAGGAGGTGAGGTGAGGAGAGATAGAGATGAGGTGAGGAGAAGAGAGGAGGAAAGGAGAGAGGTGGAGAGAGGTGAGGAGAAGAGGTGGAGGAGAGGACAGGAGGTAAGGAGGAGGGGGAGGTGAGGAGAGAGAGGAGATGAAGAGAGAGGGAAAAGGAGAGGGGTGAGGAGAGAAGGAGGAGAGGAGTTGAGAAGAAGAGAGGTGGAATGAGAGGAGGTGAGGAGACGGTGGAGGAGAGGGAGAGGAGGTAGGAAAAGAGAGGAGGAAAGGAAAAGACAACGAGCAAGTCATTTTTTTCTCCTTTCAGCTGCCATGACTGCTGTTTTTTTCTTCTCTTTCATTGAATGGCTGATGGGAGTTGAAGGCGGAATGGAGTTGAATGGCGGATGGAGTTGAATGGCAGATAGGGTTGAATGGCTGATGGAGTTGAATGGCTGATGGAGTTGAATGGCTGATGGAGTTGGAATGGCAGATGGAGTTGGATGGCAGATGGAGTTGAATGGCAGATGGAGTTGAATGGCAGATGGAGTTGAATGACTGATGGAGTTGAATGACTGATGGAGTTGAATGACTGATGGAGTTGAATGGAAGATGGAGTTCAATGGCAGATGGAGTTCAATGGCTAATGGAGTTGAATGGCAGATGGAGTGGAATGGCAGATGGAGTTGAATGGCAGATGTGAGTTGAATGGCTGATGAGTTGAATGGCTATGGAGTTTGAATGGCAGATGGAGTTGAATGGCAGATGGAGTTGAATGGCAGATGGAGTTAAATGGCAGATGGAGTTAATGGCAGATGGGGAGTTGAATGGCAAGATGGAGTTAAATGGCCAGATGGAGTTGAATGGCAGATGGAGTTGAATGGCAGATGGAGTTGAATGGCAGATGGAGTTAAATGGCAGATGGAGTTAATGGCA
This sequence comes from Salvelinus sp. IW2-2015, assembly GCF_002910315.2. Classification (NCBI taxonomy): domain Eukaryota; kingdom Metazoa; phylum Chordata; class Actinopteri; order Salmoniformes; family Salmonidae; genus Salvelinus; species Salvelinus sp. IW2-2015. The sequence continues at coordinate 29,311 of NW_019946530.1, forward strand.
GATGGAGTTTGAATGGCAGATGGAGTAGAATGGCAGATGGGAGTTGGAATGGCAGATGGAGTAGAATGGCAGATGGAGTTGAATGGCAGATGGAGTTAAATGGCAGATGGAGTTGAATGGCAGATGGAGTTGAATGGCGATGGAGTTGAAATGGCAGATGGAGTTGTGTAGCCCTGAAGAAGGGATTAGAAGACCTTGAATAGAGGAGGAGGTCAGCGACCATTAGGCTCTCTGAGGGAACTAAGCCCTCAGTAACCACCCTGTTATCTTTACACAGTGCTATTAGCTCTGACGATTGCCTTTTCAAAGGCTTTAGCTGCGAGCGACGCCTTATTGACGAGCTCAATGTGCCACTGACAAGGTCTAGTGAAAGTTGCTTCAAACTTCAAGAGGAGTCTGCTGCTTTCTGGGGTAATCACAGCTGAAGAATGATTATTCTCCCTGAGCTGTGAAGGAATTGCGACTTGATTTGTTCGTTTTACATTATCGTTTTATAAGTGCTCATTAGCATAATGCCATAGCTTCTCTGAGCTAGCGGTGACAGAATTGAAAGAAGGGGATGTGAAATGTGTGATGGAATTGGCATTTTAGAGGGAAAGAATCAACAAGTAATATAAGGGAAGGAAAACAGAAAGAAGTTTCATGGAAAAAGCTCAAGAATGT
>NW_019946531.1:0-4935 GCF_002910315.2 Salvelinus sp. IW2-2015
GGCCCTCAGCACCACTACAGACCAGCAGACTGTGGCCCTCAGCACCACTACAGACCAGCAGAATGTGGCCCTCAGCACCACTACAGACCAGCAGAATGTGGCCCTCAGCATCACTACAGACCAGCAGACTGTGGCCCTCAGCATCACTACAGACCAGCAGAATGTGGTCCTCAGCATCACTACAGACCAGCAGAATGTGGTCCTCAGCACCACTAAACACTACAGACAGGAGAGGTGTAAAGCTCGCTGCTATTGGACTCTGGAGCAGTGGAAACGCGTTCTCTGGAGTGATGAATCGCGCTTCACTATCTGGCAGTCCGACAGACAAATCTGGGTTTGGCTGATGCCAAGAGAACGCTACCTGCCCCAATGTATAGTGCCAACTGTAAAGTTTGGTGGAGGAGGAATAATGGTCTGGGGCTGTTTTTCATGGTTCAGGCCCCTTAGTTCCAGTGAAGGGAAATCTTAACGCTACAACATACAATGACATTCTAGATGAATCTGTGCTTCCAACTTTGTGGAAACAGTTTGGAGAAGACCCTTTCCTGTTTCAGCATGACAATGCCCCCGTGCACAAAGCGAGGTCCACACAGAAATGGTTTGTCGATATCGTTGTGGAAGAACTTGACTGGCCTGCACAGAGTCCTGACCTCAACCCCATCGAACACCTTTGGGATGAATTGGAACGGCAACTGCGAGCCAGGCCTAATCACCCAACATCAGTGCCTGACCTCACTAATGCTATTGTGGCTGAATGGAAGCAAGTCCCCACAGCGATGTTCCAACATCTAGTGGAAAGTCTTCCCAGAAGAGTAGAGGCTGTTATAGCAGCAAAGGGGGACCAACTCCATATTAATGCCTGTGATTTTGGAATGAGATGTTCGACAAGCAGGTGTCCACATACTTTTGGTCATATTGTGTACTTGGTATTCATATTTCATTTTTGTATTTTATTTAACATTTATTTAACTAGGCAAGTCAGTCAAGAACAAATTCTTATTTACAATGAGGGTGTACCAAAAGGCTTCCTGCAGGGATGGGGGATTAAAAATACAAAATAAAATATAAATATAAGACAAAACACAACAAGAGAGACAACACAACACTACATAAAGAGAGACCTAAGACAACAACACAACACTACATAAAGAGAGACCTAAGACAACAACACAACACTACATAAAGAGAGGGCTGAGCATCCCTGATATACCTTCTGTTGATAGCCATGTATTACTGGTACTCTGTTACTAACACCAGTTATTACCTGGTATATTGTAGCCAGATGTTATACCTTGGTACTCCTCCCTAGTATCACATAAACCATGCTTATTCACCGGTATCCTTGCCTGTATATATAGCCATGTTTTACCTGGTACTCCTGGTATATAACCATGTTATTACCTTGGTATCCCTGTATATAAAATGTTTACCTGGTATCCTGTATATAACCATGTTATACCTGTGTACTCCCTGTATATACCATGTTTATTACCTGGTTAACCTGTATTAACATGTATACCTGTGTACTTCCTGTACTAGTAGCCTACCTGTACATTTATTACCTGGTACTTCTGGTTATTAACCATGTTATTACCTGGGTACTTCCTGTATATACCATGTTATTACCTGGTACTTCCTGTATATACATGTTATTCCTGGTATTCCTGTATATAACCGATGTTTATACCATGGTACTTCCTGTATGCCTGTTATATACCTGTTATTCTGTAAACTGCCTGTATATAACCATGTTATTACCTGGTACTCCTGTATATAACCATGTTATTACCTGGTACTCCTGTATAATACCATCTTTTTACCTGGTACTCCCTGCTATAAGCTTCACTGTTTATACACCATGTTACTTTACCTGGTACTTCTCTGTTTAAGCTAACCTATTGTTACTACTTTACGGACGTGGTACTTCTTGATATAACGCATGGTAAGTCTACGGTGAATTAGGGCCTTAGAACGGTGTAACCTGGGTATTAACATTAGTATTAAATGAAGGTTTTAACCTTGGTACTGCGCCTGAGTATCAACATGTTATTACTCTGGTAGGTCTAGGCGGCCTGTATACTTCTGTTTATATACCATGTTACTACTGACTGGTTATCAGTGTGTTCCTGTTTATAAGGAATCCGATGTTCTCGATCTGCGGTACTGGGTAGAGTCCTGAGGTATGAAGAAGAAGAGTGAGAGTTCACTTCTCTGATACTCACCACCCATCCACCCACATCCTCCATCACTCACCCCGCGCCTGTCACCCTCTCGCTCACTCAACACACTCACCCCTGGTACTAAACCCGCACTCCTGTTAAATAACCATCGTTACACACATTCTGGCCTTCAACCAAAACTTCCTCACTAACATCTCTTTGTACTATAACCATTTGGTATGTCTCACCTCATCCTGTGAGCGATTCTAATTCTTGTGTATTTTCTACTTCATTTCTCACTTTTCTCTCTCAACCCCACTGTTAGCTACACACGTGTGGTTTCTCTCTACGTTGTGGGGGACTTAAACCTCCACTGTTAGTTCTACACCTGTGGTTGCTCTCTACAGTTGTTGGGAAGGCTTATAATAACACTCCACTGTGTAGTCAAACACCTGTGTGTCTTCTCTTAACAGTTGTTGGAAAGTGGCTAACACTCCACCTGTTAGTCCAACACCTGTGTTTCTCTCTCGTGTATGGGAAAGGCTTAACAACTCCACTGTCATGTACACCTTGGTTCTCTCTACCTTGTTGGAAAGGGCTTAATCACTCCCACTACTTAGTCATACACTCTAGTGGTTTAACGTCTCTACGTTTGTGTGGAAAGGGCTTAACACTCAACTGTTGTCAACACTGTGGTTCTCTATACGTTGTAGGGAAAGGGCTTAACACTCCACTGTTAGTCATTACACCTGTGTTTCTCTCTTTCTTGTTTGGCGAGGAAAGGGCTAACAACTCCACTGTTATCTACACCTGTGGTTTCTCTCTACGTATTGCGAGGAAAGGGCTTAACACTCCACTGTTAGTCTACACCCATGTGGTTTCTCATCTACGTTGTGCGGAAAGGGCTTAACACTCCACTGTTAGCATCATACACTGTGGTTCTCCTCTACGTTGTTGGGAAAGGGCTTTCACTCCAACTGTTAGTCTACACCTGTGGTTTCTCTCTACGTTGTTGGGAAAGCGGCTCAACACTTCCACTTGCTTAGTACAACCTGTGTTTCTCTCTACGTTGTTGGAAAGGGCTTAACACTCCACTGTAGTCTACACCTGTTGGTTTTCTCTCTACGTTGTGGGAAAGGGCTTTAACACTCCCATAGTTATTCTAACAGCTCGTGTGTGGTTTACCCAAGCATTGTGACAAATAGAATTTGATTTGATTTTAGAGGGGGTACATCTCACGCCTTGCTCCTGCCACACTTCCCTAAAAAGGGAACACGCCCGGGTAAACAGTGGGCTGCCCCAAACGCACACTATTCCTACATAGTGCGCGGCACTGAGGGAGTGCACTACATAGGGAACAGGGTGACTTTTGGGGACTCAGCACATTGTTCTCTGCCTGTCAGTCCGCCTGGCTGTGAAACTCTGAGAGGTGTGTGTGTGTGTGTGTGTGTGTGTGTGTGTGTGTGTTTGTGGTGTGTGTGTGTGTGCGTTGCCGTGCGTGCGTGCTGTGTGTGGGACAGGCAAAGCGGCTGACTGTGTGTCCTGGCGCTTGTGATGATTGAGACAGCAGGATTCCTGAGAGCATTTCACACACACACACCACACACACACCACACACACCACACACACACACACACAACACAGCACACACACACACACACACACACACACACACACACACACACCCACACACAACACACACACAACACACACACCAGACGCACACACACACGAAAAGAGGAGAGAACTTAACTTTCTCTGAAAGAGTGTGACTGGACCTGCCTGAAGGAGACAGCCGTCAACACTGACATAGAAACCAGATGTCATAGGTGCCCAGAGGTTATTCCCTAAACCATGTCATTAGGGCCCAGAGTTACTCCCTAAACCATGTCACTAGGGCCCAGAGTTATTCCCCTAAAACCATGTCATTAGGGCCCAGAGTTATTCCCCTAACCATGTCATATGGGCACCCAGAGTTATTCCCCTAAACCATGTCACTAGGGCCCAGAGTTATTCCCCTAAACCATGTCACTAGGGCCCAGAGTTATTCCCCTAAACCATGTCATAGGCCCCAGAGTTAATCCCCTAAACATGTCACTAGGCCCAGAGTTATTCCCCTAAACCATGTCACTAGGGCCCAGAGTTATTCCCTAAACCATGTCACTAGGGCCCAGAGTTATTCCCTAAACCATGTCATTAGGGCCCCAGAGTTAATCCCCAAACATGTCACTAGGGCCCAGAGTTATCCCCTAAACCATGTCACTAGGGCCCAGAGTTATTCCAAACCATGTCACTAGGGCCCAGAGTTATTCCCCTAAACATGTCACTAGGGCCAGAGTTATTCCCCTAAACCATGTCATTAGGGCCCCAGAGTTATCCCCTAAACCATGTCACTAGGGCCCAGAGTTATTCCCCTAAAAATCAGTCACTAGGGCCCAGATTATTCCCCTAAACCATGTCACTAGGGCCCAGAGTTATTCCCCTAAACCATGCCACTAGGGCCCAGAGTTATTCCCCTAAACCATGTCTTAGGGCCCAGAGTTATTCCCCTAAACATGTCATTAGGGCCCCAGAGTTATCCCCTAAACCATGTCACTAGGGCCCAGAGTTATTCCCCTAAACCATGTCACTAGGGCCCAGAGTTATCCCCTAAACCATGTCATTAGGGCCCCAGAGTTATCCCCTAAACCATGTCACTAGGGCCCAGAGTTATTCCCTAAACCATGTCACTAGGGCCCGATTATTCCTAAACCATGTCACTAGGGCCAGAGTTTAT
>NW_019946531.1:4960-23782 GCF_002910315.2 Salvelinus sp. IW2-2015
ACCTAAGACACAACATAGCATGGCAGCAACACATGAAAACACAGCATGGTAGCAACACAACATGACACAACATGGTAGCAGCACAAAACACGGTACAAACATTATTGGGGCAAAGACAACAACAACGAAGAGCAAGAAGGTAGAGACAATACAGTACCAGTCAAAGATTTGGACACATCTACTCATTCAAGGGTTTTTCTTATTTTTACTATTTTCTACATTGTAGAATAATAGTGAAGACATCAAAACTATGAAATAACACATGGAATCATGTAGTACCAAAAAAATGTGTAAACAAATCTAATGCTATTTTATATTGAAGTTCTTCTGCAATGCTGTCATCAGCAAAGGGTACTTCCTGTATATAACCATGATATTACTGGTACTTCCTGTATATAACCAAGTTATTACCTGGTACTTCCTGTATATAGTAATGTTATAACCTGTACTTCCTGTATATAGCCAAGATATTACCTGGTCATCCTGTATATAACCATGTTATTACCTGGTACCCCCTGTATAAACCATGTTATTACCTGTACTCCTGTATATAACCAAGTTATTACCTTGTACTCCCTGTATATAACCAAGTTATTACCTGGTACCCCTGTATATAACCAGTTATTACCTGTACTTCCTGTATATAACCATTTATTACCTGGTACTCCTGTATATAACCATGTTTTTACCTGGTACTCCCTGTATATAACCATGTTAATTACCTGGTACTCCCTGTTATATAGCCATGTTATTACCTGGTACTCCTGTATATAACCATTATACCTGGTACCCTGTATATAACCATGTTATTACCTGGTACTCCTGTATATAACCATGTTTTTACCTGGTACTCCCTGTATACTTCCTGTTTATAACCATGTTTATTACCTGGTACTTCCTGTATATAACCATGTTATTACCTGTTACTTCCGTATATTAGCCATGTTATTACCTGGTACTCCTGTATAAACCAAGTTATACCTGGTACTTCCTGTATATTAGCCATTTTATACCTGGTACCCCCTGTATATAACCATGTTATTACCTTGTACTTCCTGAATTATATAACCATGTTTTATTTAATCGCTCTCTTGCCTCCTCATCCGTTTTTTACTTTTTGGGAAACCTCCTTAAAATCACTCAGGCCCAGGACCCCATTGACTCGAGAAATAAAAAACAAAAAAAATTTTTCAGAAAAAAACATAGATATTTTCTGACTTTATTGGAAAACTGCCAGAAATGCAACTCAGGCCAACACCCATGGATTTTCGTCCGTCGAATTAGTGCCTCCCAGAGCGGGTATTGGGAAGTCCGGATGGCCCCCATAAACGCAATTTTCCCAGCATCTGGTACCTAAAAAAAAACCAGGTGGCACGAGAAAGTTTGACTGTAGAATATTATTCGAGTTTTTTGGAAAAACTCCATAAATCCTCAGGCCATTGACTCGAGATTTAAAACAAAAAATATTTTCAGAAAAAAAACATAGAATATCTTCTGGACTTTTTTGGAAAACCGTACCTAAATCACTCAGGCCAACACCCATGATTTCGTTCCGATCGAATAGTGTTCCCAGAGCGGGTATGGAACCGGTTGTTCCGGATGCCCCCTAACGCAAGTTCTCAGGCATCTGGTACCTAAAAAAAATACCAGTGCGACGAAAAGTTTGGACTTAGAATATTTTAAGTTTTTTCGGAAAAAACCTCCATAAATCACTCATGAGCAACCATTGACTCGAGTGAATAAATAACAATAAATATTTTTCAGATTTAAAAACAGATAGTATTCAGACTTTTATTTGAACCTCCATGGAAATCACTAAGGCCAATTCTATCCTATATTTGTCCCGTTTTCGAACAGTATCTTCCCATGGAGCGGGTTGGAAGTCTGGATGCCCCTAAACGCGAGTTTCAACCAGGGCATCTGTAGTAACCTAAAAATAATGCCAGGTGCACAAACAGTTTTGTGACTTGTGTGATGTGTGATGTGAGTCATTATTCTTTGAACATTCTGTTGTCGAGAAATGACTGATTACAGTTCATGAAGGTTGCCTATCACACCACTTTGAAAGATTGTTGGGTAAGTATCTAGACTTTTTTAACCCCTTTTAAACAGCACCTAATGACCCCTATTCTAGAACGGCACTTCCGGTTGGCACAGGAAAGCTATAGGTGAAAGACATATGCTGATCGGGTATCTTTAGAAGAATTCGCGGAGTTTTAAGTCTAATTACGTTAAGAACTGACTGATTTACACTGGGTTGAATGCACATTAAATCACCAAAAACTGCTGGTTGGGGCTATGGCAAAAAACACTTTTAGGGTTATTTAAACCACTGTCCGGTTGCTCCAGGGAAGCTTAGAATCAAACACACAGGTAGAACCTCATAGTGGCCTGGATTGAATTGTTATCAAAGACAGGTTCATTAAAAAAGGGAAACCCGAATTCTAACCCACATAGGCTTCAGGTTGAATTTAGAGGTAGCACTCAATGATATTCCTATGGGGCGTACATTTCAATCCTGACTATACTGTTTGGATGTTAAAACTAACTCTATCATTCTCAAACTGTGGAAATGAGTTAATTAGCCAACACAGCAAGTCACAGGGGTTCCCCTAAACCATGTCACTAGGGCCCAGAGTTATTCCCCTAAACCATGTCATTAGGGCCCAGAGTTAATCCCCTAAACCATGTCACTAGGGCCCAGAGTTATTCCCCTAAACCATGTCATTAGGGCACCCAGAGTTAATCCCCTAAACCATGTCACTAGGGCCCAGAGTTATTCCCTTAAACCATGTCACTAGGGCCCAGAGTTATTCCCCTAAACCATGTCACTAGGGCCCAGAGTTATTCCCCTAACTTAATGTGTGACTGTGGAGTAATTCAGCTGCTTGAGATACTGAGCACTGTCTGGCCCTGTAGTTTGAGTCTGTCCTTCCTGCTGACCTCCTTTTTCTCCCCAATTGGTAGTTACAGTCTTGTCCCATCGCTGCAACTCCCCTACGGACTCGGGAGAGGCGAAGGTCGAGAGCCATGCGTCCTCCGAAACACGACCCTGCCAGGCCGCACTGCTCGCTAAACCCGGAAACCAGCCGCACCAATGTGTCGGTGGAAACACCGTCAAGCTGGCGACCAAAATCAGCTTGCAGGCTCCAAAACGAGCGATGGGACAAGGAAATCCCGGTCAGCCAAACCCCCCCGAACCCGGACGACCCTGGGCCAATTGTGTGCCGCCTCATGGGCCTCCCAGTCACGGCCGGCTCTGACACAGCCCGGGATCGAACCCAGGTCTGAAGTGCCACCTCTAGCACTAGCCACACAGTGCCTTAGACCGCTGCGCCACTCGGGAGGCCCATCCTGCTGGATCCCTGAGGGCTATTTGGAGTGGCTCTTGGGTCCTGATTTTCCGGTCTCAGATAGCTGTCGGTTCGTAGGCTGCTGTTGAAATAGAACGAGGATACCTTTTCACTAACCTAACGTAGTTACGGGGTAAAAGAAACGCTTGAGCGGAGTCTCCACATCAACAAAAAACAATGTCAGAGGAAATTGAAAATTAGGTTGAAAATACTGTATCCTTGTAAACCGTAAACATCTGGTCTTTAACACTGACAGCACCTGGCCACCTAGCATCATGGCATCTCTCCGACTCACTCCCCCCCAAAAATAGACTGTGACACTATAAGACACAAGGGTACGAACCTGTTTGGCACCACCGAACCATTCACTCAGAATATATTACACTACGACTCCTATCGAGACAGAACACAGTGTGTGCAGAGACAAAGTGTTAGAAACTGAGGAGGCTAAAAAATGTTCTAAATCTGTGACCTTGTTCCCTTTGTTGGCAGAGCTGCACCTCGTCGACAGAGGACTATAAGGCGACCCACCAAAACGACTGGCTGGCTGACCGACCGACCGACTCCTTCCCTTTGGCTTTACTGAACGGGACTCTGGTCACAGAGGAGCAGCGAGGTGGCAGATACATGTCCCTCAGGAGTACTCCTGTCCTACATGCGTGGCTGTGGCCGAGCAGCGAGCAGCGAGCAGCGAGCAGCGAGCAGCGAAACACACAGCCAATAAATCAATAGCCGGGACCTCCATTACCACCCCCGGACAGCCGTGGAGGACAGCCCTGGAGGACAGCCCCTGGAGGACAGCCCTGGAAGACAGCCCTAGAGGACAGCCCTAGAGGACAGCCGTGGAGGACAGCCCTAGAGGACAGCCCTAGAGGACAGCCCTAGAGGACAGCCCTAGAGGACACCATATTCTGACCCTTTCAACCGTTCAACACAAACAAGGTGTTCTGAACTGCCCTGGATGTCCCGAGGACGGACGACTGTCGTGTGTCCCTCTGCTCAAACCTTACCGAAATACACTGGGAATACCAATACACCAATACACCGGGAATACAATACACCGAATACAAACACCTGAATGCAGCTAAAACAGAAAAACCCACAATGACCGCTTGAAAATACTTATTTTATAGTATTTTCTCTCCGCTTATTTCTAACCTTCAGTCCTTTCTTTTCATTCATCCAGGTTTTTACACAAAGAAAATAACATGTGTATAACCTCCACAGCATTGTCCATGCTGCTTTGTGAGATATTAAGTCTTGACGTTTGACAATTAATAGGAAATGGAATTCAGCTTTTAAACCTTTCCCAATATTTCCCATGTCTCTGTCACTATATTAATCAAGTAGTTCCATGTTCAGAGTGTATATATGAGACAGAGCAACAATAGCATATTCATGACCGTATCACACTGCATCGTGGTGAGAGGAGAGACAAGGCCCGTGATCACCAGCCCCTGAACAAATCATATCTGACGTGTGACAAGAAAAAAAGAGAAGAATGATCTTCAACACAACAGAACCCAACAGAACAGAACCTAAACACAAAAACCACAACACAACAGAACCCAACAGAACCCAACAGAAACCCAACACAAACAGAACCCAACAGAACACACCACAACACAACAGAAACCACAACAAAACCAAACAGAACACAACAAAAAACAACACAACAGAACCCAACACAAACAGAACCCAACAGAACACAACAGAACACAACACAACACAACGAACACAACCCAACACAACAGAACCCAAACAGAAACAACCTGACATAAACACAACTCAGACACACAAACAAAGAAACACAAGACCCAACACAACAGAACACAACAACAGAACCCAACACAACAGAACACAACAACAGAACACAACAACAGAACCCAACACAACAGAACACAACAACAGAACCCAACACAACAGAACCCAACACAGAGAAGAGGTCTGGGGACTAAGGATACCATCATGATTTGTGCTTCTCTCTATCGGTTTGAGAAATGTAATAAGAGACCCATTGAAACTAATTGGATTGAACATGGATTACCAGTGTACTCCTAAAGCCAGCGAGGCAGCGGCAGATTTCTCTTAAATCCAAAAGAACACTTTTCAGGGACGCGTTCTCTTTTTTATCTGCAAGATCGATTTCCAGACCACTGATTGGTTGATGTGGTGGCTTCCTTCCCGGCCAGGTTATCGGCTGCGTTAGCTATCTACCAGAACAGACCGGAGAGAGAGAGAGAGAGAGGGATGGAGAGTCTGGACGAACTAGAGCACCCTCTCCTAGGAAAGGAGAGCCCCAAGGCAGATCCCCGAGGCCTGGGTACTACCCGCCTGTTCAACGGTGTCCTGATGAGGTGTGAGGAGGATAAGACACTGCCGCTGGGCTGGAGGGTGTACTGCGGGGGGGCAGGAGAACATGGACCAGGGGAGCTCGGACACCAGCAGGTCCAGCAGCAGCTGTTAGACCCTTGCTCCCTCCCCAGCACTCTGGAGACCCTGTACCCACCGGCTCCTCTCTGGGGCCACCCTGATGCCACGGGCCTGGGGAACAAGGACTACTTGGAGACCACGTTTGTGGACATCTACCCCGAGTCACCGCTGGAGAGGAAACTGTTTGCAGAGAGCCAACAGGACCTTCACTCTGTCTTCTACAGCCTAGAGGACGAAGACGATCTGCTGCCCGACTACGAGGTGAGAAATGATCTCATTTTGGCACGGACAGTAGAGCATGATGCTTGCAAATGCTAAGAATCGTAGGTTCGACTCCTGCTGCGCCCCCCCCCCCCCCCCAATACATAAAATGTATGCATGAAAGTCCCTTTGGATTAAATATATCTTCTAAATGCCATATACTATATTACTCTACAAAATTATAACGCAACATGTTGGTCCAATGTTTCATGAGCAGAAATGGAAGAAATGTTGTTACTATAAAATATTGTGAACAAATTAGTTTCCATCCCTGTTAGTGAGCATTTCTCCTTTTCCAAGAGAACCCATCCACCTGACAGGTGTGGCATATCAAGATGCTGATTAAACAGCATGATCATTACACAGGTGCACCTTGTGCTGGGGACAGTAAAAGGCCACTCTAAAATGTGGAGTATTGTCACAAAACACAATGACACAGATTTGTCTACGTTTTTTTGGGAGAGCGTGCAATTGGCATGCTGACTGCAGGAATGTCCACCAGAGCTGTTGCCAGATAATTGAATGTTAATTTCTCTACCATAAGCCGCCTCCAACATAATTTTAGAGAATTTGGCAGTACGTCCAACCGGCCTTACAACCGCAGACCACGTGTAACCCCCCCCAGCCCAGGACCTCCACATCTGGCTTCTTCTGAGACCAGCCTCGCACACAACCGGGAGAATTTCTCCACAAACTGTCAGAAACCGTCTCAGGGAAGCTTACCTGTCAGCTCGTTGTCCTCACCAGAGTCTTGACCTGACTACAGATCGGCTTCGTAACTGACTTCAGTGGGCAAATGCTCACCTTCGACGGCCACTGGCAACGCTGGAGAAGTGTGCTCTTCACGGATGAATCCCGGTTTCAACTGTACTGTACTGTATCGTTGTGTGGGCGAGCGGTTTGCTGATGTCAAAGTTGTGAACAAATCAAAGTGTATTTGTCACGTGCGCCGAATACAACAGGTGTAGTAGACCTTACAGTGAAATGCTTTCTTACAGGCCCTAACAAATTTTTAAGTAAAAAATAGGCATTAGGTGAAGAAATAAAAACAACAGTAAAAAGACAGTGAAAATAACAGTAGAGAGGCTACATACAGTAGAGAGGCTATATACAGTAGTGAGGCTATATACAGTAGAGAGGCTATATACAGTAGAGAGGCTATATACAGTAGAGAGGCTATATACAGTAGAGAGGCTACATACAGTAGTGAGGCTATATACAGTAGAGAGGCTATATACAGTAGAGATGCTATATACAGTAGAGAGGCTACATACAGACACGGTTAGTCGGGCCAATTGAGGTAGTATGCACACGAATGTATAGTTAAAGTGACTATGCATATATGATAAACAGAGAGTAGCAGCAGCGTAAAAGATGGGTTGGGGGGGCACACAATGCAAATAGTCTGGGTAGTCATTTAATTACCTGTTCAGGAGTCTTATGGCTTTGGGGTAAAAACTGTTGAGAAGCCTTTTTGTCCTAGACTTGGCACTCTGGTACCGCTTGCCATGCGGTAGTAGAGAGAACAGTCTATGACTGGGGTGGCTGGGGTCTTTGACAATTTTTAGGGCCTTCCTCTGACACCGCCCGGTGTAGAGGTCCTGGATGGCAGGCAGCTTAGCCCCAGTGATGTACCCTCTGTAGTGCCTTGCGGTCGGAGACTGAGCAGTTGCCGTACCAGGCGGTGATGTAACCAGGATGCTCTCGATGTTGCAGCCGTAGAACCTTTTGAGAATCTCAGGACCCATGCCAAATCCTTTTAGTTTCCTGAGGGGGAATAGGTTTTGCCGTGCCCTCTTCACGACTGTCTTGGTGTGTTTGGACCATTCTAGTTTGTTGTTGATGTGGACACCAAGGAACTTGAAGCACTCAACCTGCTCCACTACAGCCCCGTCGATGACAATGAGGGCGTGCTCAGTCCTCCTTTTTGTGTAGTCCACAATCATCTCCTTTGTCTTGATTATGTTGAGGGATAGGTTGTTATTCTGGCACCACCTGGCCAGGTCTCTGACTTCCTCCCCATAGGCTGTCTCGTCATTGATCAGGCCTACCACTGTTGTGTCGTCTGCAAAATGAATGATGGTGTTGGAGTCATGCCTGGCCATGCAGCCGTGGGTGAACAGGGAGTACAGGAGGGGACTGAGCACGCACCCCTGAGGGGCTCCAGTGTTGAGGATCAGCGTGGCAGATGTGTTGCTACCTACCCTCACCACCTGGGTGCGGCCTATCAGGAAGTCCAGGATCCAGCTGCAGAAGGAGATGTTTAGTCCCAGGATCCTTAGCTTAGTGATGAGATTTGAGGGTACTATGGTGTTGAACGCTGAGCTGTAGTCAATGAATAGCATTCTCACGTAGGTGTTCCTTTTGTCCAGGTGGGAAAGGGCAGTGTGGAGTGCAATAGAGATTGCATCATCTGTGGATCTGTTTGGGCGGTATGCAAATTGGAGTGGGTCTAGGGTTTCTGGGATGATGGTGTTGACGTGAGCCATGACCAGCCTTTCAAGGCACTTTATGGCTACGGACGTGAGTGCTACGGGTCTGTAGTCATTTAGGCAGGTTGCCTTAGTGTTCTTGGGCACAGAGACTATGGTGGTCTGCTTGAAACATGTTGGTATTACAGACTCATTCAGGGACATGTTGAACATGTCAGTGAAGACACCTGCCAGTTGGTCAGCGCATGCTCGGAGTACACGTTCTGGTAATCCGTCTGGCCCCGCGGCCTTGTGAATGTTGGCCTGTTTAAAGGTCTTACTCACGTTGGCTACGGAGAGCGTGATCACACAGTCGTCCGGAACAGCTGATGCTCTCATGCATGCCTCAGTGTTGCCTCGAAGCGAGCGTAGAAGTGATTTAGCTCATCTGGTAGGCTTGTGTCACTGGGCAGCTCGCGGCTGTGCCTTTGTAATCTGTGATAGTTTGCAAGCCGGTGTAGTACGATTCAATCTTAGCCCTGTATTGGTGCTTTTCCTGTTTGATGGTTCGTCGGAGGGCATAGCGGGATTTCTTATAAGTTACCGGGTTAGAGTCCTGCCCCTTGAAAGCGGCAGCTCTACCCTTCAGCTCAGTGTGAATGTTGCCTGTAATCCATGGCTTCTGGTTGGGGTATGTACGTACAGTCACTGTGGGGACGACGTCCTCAATGCACTTATTGATAAAGCCAGTGACTGATGTGGCGTACACCTCAATGCCATCGGAAGAATCCCGGAACATATTCCAGTCTGTAGCAAAACAGTCCTGTAGTTTAGCATCTGCTTCATCTGACCACTTTTTTATAGACCGAGTCACTGGTACTTCCTGCAGCCAATGTACTGACTCAGCCTTAGTGTGTCTGGACACCTTCATTACGACCCAAACACCAGAGGTCCCTCCAGCAGCCAATGCACTGACTCAGCCTTAGTGAGTCTGGACACCTTCATTATACTCCAAACTCTAAGAAGGCCTCTGTAAAACGGAGGTACTCCATCCCTAGAAATCTAGCTACTATCAACCAAAAATAAAGCCTTCTTTAATCCTAATCCCCCAACCTTCTGTAATACCAGACCTGCCACCTCTCTCCAAGCAACATTTTTCGGTCCATAAAGCAACCTTTGAATAAACTGAAGCCGGAAAGCAGCAGCCCTACTAGCAAGATGTACAAGACCTTGTCCCCACTCCTCTTTTGACAAATACAAAACACTTTGTCACACCCTGATCTGTTTAACCTGTCTTTGTGATTGTCCCCCCCCCCAGGTGTCACCCATCTTCCCCATTATGCCCTGTGTATTTATACCTGTGTTCTCTGTTTGTCTGTTGCCAGTTCGTCTTGTTTGTCAAGTCAACCAGCCTTTTGTGTCTCAGCTCCTGCTTTTCCCTAGTCTCTCTTTTCTCTCCCTCCTGGTTTTGACCCTTGCCTGTCCTGACTCCGAGCCCGCCTGCCTGACCACTCTGCCTGCCCCTGACCCTGAGCCTGCCTGCCGACCTGTACCGTTGCCCCACCTCTGGTTTACTGACCCCTGCCTGTCTTGATCTATCTATTGCCTTCCCCTGTTGGATTATTAATGCCACGCTCATCGTACGAACTGGAACCATACTCGGACCATCGTGCAGCGTGATCTGGGTTCCACATCTTTTATTAGTGAAACGCACAAAACAATAAACAGCAAACGAAACGTGAAGCTCAAGCAGTGCACACAGGCAACTACACAGAAACAAGATCCCACAAAACACAGTGGGGAAATAGCTGCCTAAATATGATCCCTAATCAGAGACAACGATAAACAGCTGCCTCTGATTGGGAACCATACCAGGCCAACATAGAAATAAACCCCCTAGATAGGAACACCCCCCTCTAACCAAAATAGAGAATAAAAAAGGCTCTCTATGGTCAGGGCGTGACCGTCATCCCCGAGTTCGCCCTGTACCCTCATCCCCGAGGTACACTCCAATATACTTAAAACCTCCCTTACACCATTCCAGCCTCCTGGAAAAGCCATGATCCCTCCAGACCATTCCCCTAAACCGATCAACCATGAGATCACAAACTATCCACCTCTGCTTGATTTTTCACTAAAATAACTCCATCATCAGCATAGGCTGAGAGACGACTAGGAGGAATATCCTCTGAAAGGTATTTAGTAGCGGCTCTATAGCGATGGCATACAACATTCCTGACAACGAACACCCCTGCCTAATTCCTCTACACACTTTAAAAAGGAGCAGCTCTATAACGATGGCATACAACATTCCTGACAACGAACACCCCTGCCTAATACCTCTACACGCTTTTAAAAAGGAGCACTGAAGCCACCGTTAACTTTCAATGTCACCGTATATCACCCTGATCAATAAAACCAGAGCTGAAACCAAAAGCCTCCAAAGTGGCCCCAGAGGTATTGATGTTCAACTCTGTCAAATTTCTTTTCCTGATCAATTGAAATGAGACCAGCATCCAAACCCAATAGCCCTAGAGATGTCTCAAAAAATCCAGAATCAGGGAAATGTTATCCCTTATCTGCCTGCCGGGAACACAGTAGGACTGGTCCGTCTGTATGATTTGCCCCATCACCTCCCTCAGCCTGGTGGACAAAGCCTTGGACAGGATCTTATAATCAGTGTACAATAAAGCCACCGGCCTCCAGTTCTTCACCTCCCTATGGTAACCCTTTTTTGGCAGAAGGGTGAGGACAGCCCTCCTGCAGCTTATCGGTAGTAACCCTCCGGTTAAACTATTGTTAACCAGTTCTTCACCTCCCTATGGTAACCCTTTTTTGGCAGAAGGGTGAGGACAGCCCTCCTGCAGCTTATCGGTAGTAACCCTCCGGTTAAACTATTGTTAACTACTGCTAGCCAAACCTCTCCCAACATGGCCCGAAGAAAAACCAGAAGAAAAATGTACACGAGGCATCCATTTCAGAGATTCCCTGAAACGTACTTCTTACCAATGCCCCATGTGCTCTGATAACCAGCAGGTCTGCCAACGCCCCATGTGCTCTGATAACCAACAGGTATGCCAACGCCCCATGTGCTCTGATAACCAGCAGGTCTGCCAATGCAGCTATTTTTTCTCTTGAGGGTCCTCAGTAAGGTCTCTTCTCTCCTGTGGTCTCAACCAACGTCAGTAGTTCCTCTAGCTCAGAGTCCAGGGCGGTCATTGATCTGGCGATGTCTCTGGTGACATTTGTGTAGTGATTACAGAATTGTTGAATCTGGATTTTCCCTTTATCCCACCACTGTTGTAGAGATACAATACTGTCCTCTTCAGACTTCCACCACTTCCCAGAAAAAACTAAAACATTTCCTGAAGTGAGCATCATTCAATAAAGTTATATTAAAATGCCAGTATGTACTTGTGGGTTTTACAGCGTTAATGTACACCACCTCTGTTTTTTTTTATTTCACCTTTATTTAACCAGGTTAACTAGTTGAGAACAAGTTCTCATTTACAACTGCGACTGGCCAAGATAAAGCAAAGCAGTGCGACACAAACAACAACACAGAGTTACACATGGAATAAACAAGCGTACAGTCAATAACACAATAGAAAAAAAGAAAGTCTATATACAGTGTGTGCAAATGGCGTGAGGAGGTAAGGCAATAAATAGGCCATAGTAGCAAAGTAATTACAATTTAGCAGATTAACACTGGAGTGATAAATGAGCAGATGATGATGTGCAAGTAGAGATACTGGTGTGCAAAAGAGCAGAAAAGTAAATAAAAACAATATGGGGATGAGGTAGGTAGATTGGGTGGGCTATTTACAGATGGATTATGTACAACTGCAGCGATCAGTTAGCTGATCAGATAGCTGCTGTTTAAAGTTAGTGAGGGAAATATAAGTCTCCAGCTTCAGTGATTTTTGCAATTCATTCCAGTCATTGGCAGCAGAGAACTGGAAGGAAAGGCAGCCAAAGGAGGTGTTGGCTTTTGGGGATGACCAGTGAGATAGACCTGCTGGAGCGCATGCTACGGGTGGGTGGTGTTATGGTGACCAGTGAGCTGAGATAAGGCGGAGCTTTACCCAGCAGAGACTTATAGATGACCTGGAGCCAGTGGGTCTGGCGACGAATATGTAGCGAGGGCCAGCCGACTAGAGCATACAGGTCGCAGTGGTACTAAACAATGATCAGACAATCCCACTGGGGTTTTATCACACTGGATTTACAGACCTGAGATTGATGCTCAAAACAATAAAACCTGTCTAACCTCTAGATGGTGTTCTCTCTCACATTAGACCATGTGTTCTGTCTCGTGTCTCCGTACCTCCATGTTGGCTCATTAGACCATGTGTTCTGTCTCGTGCCTCCATGTTGACTCCAAACATCACACAGTGTTACAATACAACCTGTCTAACCTGGTCAGAGAGATGGTGTTCTCTCTCACATTAGACCATGTGTTCTGTCTCGTACCTCCATGTTGGCTCCAAACATCACACAGTGTTACAATAATAAGGCGTTTTTAAAAAGTCCTTGAGGCTATATGAAGTTCTTTGTGGTTTCTATCTTTATCACTGACTGTGCAGTTAAAATCCCTCGCTTTAACTTTTAATAACCTCCCCTCCACTGTCACGATCGTCGTAGTGAGGAGACCAAAGCACAGCGTGAAGACATATTTTTAATACAAGACGACAAAACACGAAGAACACTAAACAAACTAACAAAATAACAAAACGAACGTGAACGCTATAAACACTGAGTGCAGACATGCAACATCAACATAGACAATAACCCACAAACCAAACTGGAAAATGGCAACTTAAATAGGATCCCCAATCAGAGACAACGATAAACAGCTGCCTCTGATTGGGAACCAATCTAGGCCACCATAGACCTACATAATGCCTAGACTACACACACACACCTAGACATACCAAAACCCTAGACAAGACAAAAACACACATACCACCCTCGTCACACCCTGACCTGACCAAAATAATAAAGAAAACAAAGAATACTAAGGTCAGGGCGTGACAGTACCCCCACCCCAGGTGCGGACTCCGGCCGCAAAAACCTGACTCTAAAGGGAGGGTCCGGGTGGGCCTTCTTCACGGCGGCGGCTCGGGTGCGGGACTTGGACCCTGCTCCACCTCAGTCTGGCCCACTTTGTGGCACCTCTGGAGCGGGGACCCTCGCAGCGGGCCCGGACTGAAGACCATCGTAGAGGGCGCCACTGACGGAAGGGCGCCTCTGGACTGAGGCAGATCTGGCAGCTCCGGACAGGAGGGCGGCCGCTGGGCAAGCTCCGGACAGGAGGGCGCTCTGGCAGCTCCGGACAGGGGGCGACTCTGGCAGCTCCGGAAGGAGGCGGACTCTGGCAGCTCCGGACAGGAGGCGGCTCTGGCAGCTCCGGACAGGAGGGCGACTCTGGCAGCTCGGACAGGAGGCGACTCTGGCCAGCTCCGGACGGAGGGCGGCTCTGGCAGCTCCTGACTGACGGGCGGCTCTGGCAGCTCCTGACTGACGGGCGGCTCTGGCAGCTCCTGACTGACGGGCAGCTCTGGCAGCTCCAGACAGTGGCGACTCTGGCAGCTCCGGACAGGAGGGCGGCTCTGGCAGCTCCTGACTGACGGCGGCGCTGCAGCTCCTGACTGACGAGTGGCTCTGGCAGCTCCTGACTGACGGGCGGCTCTGGCCTGCCGAGGCGCACTGTAGGCCTGGTGCGTGGCGCCGGAACTGGTGGTACCGGGCTAGGGACACGCACCTCAGGGCGAGTGCGGGGAGGAGGAACAGGGCATACTGAACCCTGGAGGCGCACTGTAGGCCTGGTGCGTGGCGCCGGAACTGGTGGTACCGGGCTAGGGACACGCACCTCAGGGCGAGTGTGAGGAGCAGGAACAGGGCATACTGGACCCTGGAGGCGCACTGGAGGTCTAGAGTGTATAGCTGACACAACCCGTCCTGGCTGGATGTTTATTTTTGCCCTGCAAATGCTGGCACAGGACGTACTGGGCTGTGCACTCACCGGAGACACAGTACGCAAGGAATACTAAGGTCAGGGCGTGACATCCACTACCTCTTCAACCTCACATGACAAAGGCGAAAACCCTTTTGAGAACAGGATGGCCACACCCCCCCTTTTTGAGCTGTAAAAAAAAAAATTACACACCGCTATCCCCCCCCTTTCCCTTCGTTAACTCTATGTCTCTTTTCTTAAAATCTCTCGCTCCATTTACGTTTAAAGAAGAAATCTTAAAACTGCTCATGGCTGGGGGAAAACTACAGAGGAAGAGACAGAAAACACGTCTCTTTACAGGAAGAGACAGAAAACACGTCTCTTTACGGAGTTAAGGCTACAACTGAACTTTTCCATTTCTTTTAGAATTTAAATCGCGTGTCTCGTGACAACTTTCTTGAGTCTAGCGATTTCAGGGCTTGTCAAACCTCCCCCCGTTATTTATTTTAACATCAGAAACCGATTCTGCTGATTCAATAAACAAATCACTTTCAGGAAGAAAAAAACATCTGTTACATTATAATCCTGCATATATTTCTTCCCTTTTTGTCGATTTTCAGAAATTGACGTACCTTCTCAATCCCATACCTCCCTTCCACCCCATTTCTCTCGCTAGTTTGTTGTGATGCGTCAGATGACTCACTCTCACTGTCCTGACCAGAGGGAAAATTCCAACACCTCTACTTCCTGTTTATCCTCAACTGATTTATCATCTCTACTTCCTGTTTATCCTCAACTGATTTATCACCTCTACTTCCTGTTTATCCTCATCAGCTAGCGACACAGGGGCCGCCGGAGTGGAGGAGTCGCGGCGTGGGAGGAAGAGCACAGAGAGTTGTGAAACCAGGCATACTCCCAGACAGCACATATCCTGGGCCGGTTGCCGTCTGTGAGTAGACAAGCCTTGTGTACGTCGTGCTCGACAGGGAATCAAGGGGGAGACTCCGGTTAAATACAAACACCGTGGGCCTGACAGCGGTGATAGTAGTCGCTTATATTCCATTAAAGGTAGTGAAAACAGAGTCGAGGTAGGCAAGTTAAGAGAAGCAAACTAGACAGACTCACTAGGAACGCCCACGAGGGCGCCACACTGGAGAGGATGAAGATAATACTCATCAGGGGACCAGTCACCACAACAATGTGAAATCACACTGAATCACACACTGCTGGGCAATCAACAACCACTGGTCATCAACACGCACTAAGGGTAGAAAAAAAAGCTGCAAAAGGACACACTGAATCACACACGTGAATCACACCACCTAAGAAAAATCACACACAACTGCAATCACAACTGACATCAAACACTTGAAACTCACACACTGAATCACACCGCCACGCTGAATCACACTGCAATCACACTTGAACCACACACTGAATCGCAATGGAATCAAACAAGATGCAATCACACACCTGAGTCCAGGCTTTCTAAGCACAATCCACGACTCACAGCTGAACAATGGAATACACAGAATCAAACAACCTGATTCTACACAATTGAATTCAACACATGAAATCACATACCTGAAGATCACACTGATTGCGCAGTTGACCTGAATCACCACAGTGAATCCCACTTGAGACACTCTGAATTATCACAATTTTCACTGTTAATATATCGGATTATTACTGCAATTTATCAGTTTGGGATCTTGAATTCACATCAAGTTTTGTACTGCATAGCACCACATAGCACTTGCGCTATTAACTTCATGTATCACACGCTAAGAAGACGTCACACATCTGGATGTAGATATTCAATATCCGAATGGGCGTAGAGATTCACATACCCCAGAAAAACAAACACTCTGATTGTAGGAATCTATTTGTGTGAATCTTTCGTATATTTTTGTCGTGGTTTCACATCGTCGTGTCTGAAGATGCACAGCTCAGGATCTGTAGGGGGTTTTCCTCCTCTCTATGTTATCTTTTTCTGTTGCGATAATCTCTTTTGTCACAACACGTGCTAGCTGGAGGGAATGTATTTGTTTCAAAGTAATAGCTTTTCTGCTCTTTTTGTTCTTTTGGGATTTGAGAATAGGGTTTGGGCAGCGCTCTCCTCATATGTCTAGACCTTATATATTCTGTCGAACTTTGTCTGGAGGTTCTTTGAGACTCAGCGCAGAGGTGCTGGATCTGTCATGGTTGGGTTCTACTTGCACATATGTGACTAGGAGACTTTAAATCAATGCTGTCGCGCCTAATCCTTGTTCTATTACACCATCGCTCGATGCTCTCCTCACGATCACGGACCCCAGACTACTCTCACCTCCACTGGGATCTCCTGAATGAGCGAAAATCAACGACTCTCCAACCCGACTCGCTGCTCCTAAACTCACAAGATGTAATGCAAATCAACCTTGACAGTAAAGATCATAGATCTTCGAGTGTTATTAATGCCCTCATTAAAGTTATACTTTTTGACTCTTGTGACATAGCCTCGGCACCCTAGTATGGGCGGCTGACACGTAATTCTGTTGGACGCTGACAGAGCTGATGGGACCCACATAGTAAAGACATGGTGTCCTAAGCAATGCACCAAGAAACCTGGGTCTGACAGACTGGGGCACTCTGTACCAATGACACCTCGGGCCTGACATGATCCTGTTGGCTCTCTGACATGACCTGGGCCCTGACCAGACAGCTGGGCCCTGCTCATGAACTGGGTTCCCTGACAGTATATAATTCTATGAGATATTATAGAGAATAATAATACAATAGAATAATGGTGCTACACCCAAGAATATAGCCCAGTTCATAACGATACAGCGTACACAAATACTACAATGTTCCATCTAAGAACAACCGTTGCACTAGAGCACAAAAAAACGGATTACACACTACCTCGGCCTATAACATCAGAGCCAACAGGTAACTTCACAAAGCTTGACTGATTCTGCAGATCAAGGCAAGTAAGGGCCGTTTATGCATCAGATAAAAGGGAACAAATAAAAGATAAAACATATTTTGCCAAGTTAAGGATTGCCGCTTAAGATGATCTTGTAATCCAGTTATAGAACATGCACCTTTTACTGGTTAGGTGAGGTTTGTGGTCCACTCACCCTAACCAAGTAATTCACAGCAATGGGGAACAAACACTCAAATTGAAGACCTCTGCTGCGGACAGAATTCTGCTCAATATTCCTCCGTTGTAACAACGTAGAAAACACCTAAATGATCATGCAGAGCAGAATTAGGAGGTCTGATTACCTCGCTAATGATCAAATCCAGAAAGAGGACTGTTAAAGTTTCTACAATGAATCAAACTAAAAAGGAAGCGGATTCCCAACACTCCATAAGCAATAGACCCATAACACCGATCACACAGAGATGAAAAAAACCTGGGAGAAGAGGGGGTTCCCTAAGCAGCTTGGTTCCTGGGCGGCTCTGTTCACCTAAAACAAACAGCACACCACACACAGGCCCCAGGACAGATACACAGTTTAGGTTCTTAATGTTTCCCAATTATAAATCCATTGGAAATAATCAAAATAGAATTAATTACTTGTTTTCTTAATGGCACAAATGTAGCAGTAAGTAACAGAAGTACAGTTAAAGATGGAATAGGACGAGACTGGGTAGAGAGAGGAGGAGAGAGAAGAGAGATGAGAGAGAGAAGTTGGAGGAGAGATGAAGAGGAAGCACGAAGCGAGTGAGAGAGAGAGAGAGAGAGACTGAGAGAGGGAGAGAGAGAAGAGGAAGCAGAGAAGAAGAAGAGACGAGAGAGAGAGGAAGAGCAGATGAACGAGAGAGAGAGAGAGGAGAGAAGAAAGAGAAGAGGAGAGGAAGATGTAGAGAGGAGAGAGAGAGAGAGAAGAGAGAGAGAGAACGAGTAGACACACGAGAGAGAGAGAGAGAGAAGAGAGAAACACAGAGAAGAGAGAGAGAGAGAGAGAACGAGAGACAGAGATCAAGACGAAGAGAGAAGAGAGAGAGAGAGGAAGAGAGAGAGAGAAGAGAGAAAATCGCAGAGAGAGACCAAGAAGAGAGGGCGAGAGAGAGAGAAGAGAGAAGAGGAGGGAAAATAGAAAGAGAGAGGAGAGAAAAAGATAAAACAGAGCAATGTCAAAGTAGAGCCGGTAGAGGAGGGAGAGAAGAAGAGAGAGAGAGAGAGGAGGAGAAAGAGAGAGAGGAGAGAGAGAGACGAGAAAAACACAGAGAACAGAGAGAGAGAGAAAACAGAGAGGGAGGAACAAGAAGCAGGTGCGAGCAGGTACACGTTTAGGAGCGAGAGAGAGAGAGAGAGAGAAGAGAGAGCGAGAGAGAGAGAGAGAGAGAGAGAGAGAGAATCAGAGAGAGAGAGAGAGAGAGAGAGGAGAGAGAGGGGGGCAGAACAGAGCAGTGGTGT
>NW_019946531.1:23807-26045 GCF_002910315.2 Salvelinus sp. IW2-2015
CTGATTTTCACCTTACTTCTGTTTATCCCCAACTGATTTATCATCTCTAACTTCCTGTTTATCCTCCACTGATTTATCAAGAAAACAGCTGTGTCACGACTTCGCCGAAGTCGGCTCTCTCCTTGTTCGGGCGACGTTCGGCGGTCGACGTCACCGCTTTCTAGCCATCGCCGCTCCATTTTTTCATTGTTCCATTTTTTGGTCTTGTTTCCTGCACACCTGGTTTTCATTCCCCAATCACTCTGCATGTATGAGTATGGTGAGGGTGAACAATATGATGATATAATATATTATTGTCCTCTCTGACCCTGACACACCAATCCCCACCCAACAGATGAATTGTAATATCCCCCTGGAGACTGACATTGTCTTTGTAACGGTAACCCCAGCAACTAAGTACAGTTTGTTTTCACTGAGACAGGAGTGTTTAACAGGACAGATCAATCAGAACATTACAGAACATCCCCTGATATACATAACTTTACAGAACACAGACAGGGGTGCAGAGGACTCAGATTTAGAACACAGACAGGGGTGCAGAGGACTCAGGTTTAGAACACAGACAGGGGTGCAGAGGACTCAGATTTAGAGAGAGGGAGAGAGTGAGGGGAGGAGAGAGAGAGAGAGAGAGAGAGAGACAGATTGTACATGCAGACCTTTTCTATAAAGGCACGAGTCAACGCAGGCAGGAGAGGAGGCCTGGGGCAGCAGAGCTGGTGCACATTCAGGATAACCCCATTCAGTCACATTATCTTACAGGCACCAGCCAACCACACACATTGTTGTGGGAGAGAACATGAAAACAACGGAGAAGAAAAAGAAAACACACTTCACCATTTCAGAGAAATGAGTTAGTCTAGAGACAGTCCGAACAGGTCAACGAGGAAACATAAACACAAATAATGATTAATACTAATATTGATATTTATAGTGATATGTGATTTAATGGATTATAATTTCAACAAAAATTACAACTAATGGTTACTACAGTGTTACAACAACGCATTTCAAAAGAGTGAGTTTGATTAAAGTATTTAGAATTGTAGCAGCCTGTTATGTAAATATATTACATTTTCCATACAGTAGTCGGTGTTGTGTAAATATATTACATTTTTTCATACAGTAGTCGGTGTTGTGTAAATATATTACATTTTTCATACAGTAGTCGGTGTTGTGTAAATATATTACATTTTTTATACAGTAGTCGGTGTTGTGTAAATATATTACATTTTTCATACAGTAGTCGGTGTTGTGTAAATATATTACATTTTTCATACCGTAGTCGTTGTTGTGTAAATATATTAAATTTTTCATACAGTAGTCGGTGTTGTGTAACTGTGTGTCTGTGTTGTACTTCATAATATAATTCCGTGTATCTTCCTGTGTGCCCCAGGACTCGTCCAGCGATGAAGACTTCAGTGATACGGACAGTGACAGTAATTTCCCCCTGATGATTCCTCAGGATTACCTGGGTCTTGCCTTCTTCTCGATGCTCTGCTGTTTCTGGCCTCTAGGCATCGCTGCATTCTACCTGTCTCAAAAGGTATAGTACTAACACTTTTACTGTGTACTAGTATATGTATGTATACATTGTGTGTATACATTATACTGCCCTACAAATCAAAAAGGCAGTAACTGCTCATAGTGTGGAACTGAGAAAAATAGCTTTTATTTACCTTGGTTTCAAATCAAATTGTATTAATCACATTCGCCAAATACAACAGGTGTAGACCTCACAGTGAAATGCTGAATACAACAGGTGTAGTAGACCTCACAGTGAAATGCTGAATACAACAGGTGTAGTAGACCTCCCAGTGAAATGCTGAATACAACAGGTGTAGTAGACCTTACAGTGAAATGCTGAATACAACAGGTGTAGTAGACCTCCTCACAGGAATATGCCATGAAATACAACAGGTGTAAGTAGACCTCACAGTGAAATGCTGAATACAACAGGTGTAGTAGACCTTACAGGAAACGCTGAATACAACAAGGTGTAGTAGACCTTACAGTGAAATGCTGAATACAACAGTGTACGTAGACTTACAGTGAAATGCTGAATACAACAGGTGTAGTAGACCTCACAGTGAAAATGCTGAATACAACACGGTGTGTAGACCTACAGTGAAATGCTGAATACAACAGGTGTAGTAGACTTCCAGTGAAATGCTGAATACAACAGGTTGTAGTAGACCTCACAGTGAAATGCTGAATACAACAGGTGTAGTAAGAGCCTTA
>NW_019946531.1:26070-29946 GCF_002910315.2 Salvelinus sp. IW2-2015
GTAACCGTCAACAGTGAAATTGCTGAATACAAAAGGGTTGTAGTAAGAACCTTACAGTGAAATCTGAATATACAAAAACAGTTTGTAGTTAAACCTTACCCAGTGAATGCGGAATTACACAGGTTTTGTAGTAGACCTCACAGTGAAGATCGAATACAAATCAGGTGTAGGAAGAACCCTTTTAACAGTGAATGCTGAATAACAAACGTGTAGTGACCTTACAGTGAAATTGCTGAATACAAACAGTGTAGTTAAGAACCTTACAAGTGAAATGCTGAATACAACGGTGTAGTAGCACAGTCAACAGTGAAACAAAGGTGTAGCCTGTGACTGAAGCTGTGAGTAGACTCACCTGACTGCGGAATGAGCAACGAGGTATAGACACGGTAGTGATGGACATTACAACAGTGAAATGCTGAATACAACAGGTGTAGTAGACCTACAGTGAAATGCTGAATACAAACAGGTGTAGTAGACTCACAGGAATGCTGAATACACAAGGTGTAGTGACTTACAGTGAAATGCTGAAAGACAAACATGTGTAGTAGACTTTACAGTGAAAAATGTGAATTACAACAGTGTAAGTAGACCTCACAGTGAAGACTGAATACAACAGGTGTAGTAGACCTTACAGTGAAATGCTGAATACAACAGGCTGTAGTAGAACCTACAGTGAAATGCTGAATACAACAGGTGTAGTAGACCTCACAGTGAAATTCTGAATACAACAGGTGTATGTAGACCTCACAGTGAAATGCTGAATACAACAGGTGAGTAGACCTTCACAGTGAAATGCTGAATACAACAGGTGTAGTAGACCTCACAGTGAAATGCTGAATACAACAGGTGTAGTAGACCTCACAGTGAAAATGCTGAATACAACAGGTGTAGAGACCTTACAAGTGAAATCATGAATACACAGGTGTAGTAGACCTCACAGTGAAATGCTGAATACAACAGGTGTTAGTAGACCTGTCCACGGTAGTAAAGTGAAATGCTGAATACAACAGGTGAGTAACCTTACAGTGAAATGCTGAATACAACAGGTGAGTAAGACCTTAACAGTGAAAATGCTGAATACAACAGGTTAGTAGACCTCCAGTGAAATGCTGAATAACAACAGGTAGTAGACCACTTACAGTGAAATGCTGAATACAACAGTGTAGTAAGACCTTACACAGTGAATGCTGAATACAACAGGTAGTAGACCTTACAGTAAATGTGAATTAACAACAGGTTGATAGGACCTCAGCGGAAATGCTGATACAACAGGTGTGTAGTACCTTACAGTGAAATGCTGAATACAACAGGTGTAGTTAGACCTTACAGTGAAATGCTGAATACAACAGGTGTAGTAGACCTCACAGTGAAATACTTACTTACGAGACCCTAACTAACAATGCAGTTTAAAAAAAATACAGATAAGAATAAGAAATAAAAGTAACAAGTAATTAAAGAGCAGCAGTAAAATAACAATATTTACAGGGGGGTACCGGTACAGCTGCWAAATGACTAAAATGTAAATGTAAAATGTAAGTAATTAAAGAGCAGCAGTAAAATAACAATATTTACAGGGGGGTACCGGTACAGAGTAACTTTATGCAGTTACTGCTAACATGACCCCCATTTTCTCCTGAACACAATACAATAGAGGCAGGATACTTGTCCACATGATTAAGCACGTATTTAATGTTGTAAAAATTAACATTAACTCATTTTCAACCAAATGAGCAGCTACTGCTTTTTTTSRTTGGTAGGGCAGAATAAATAGTTGTCTTTGTCATGATGCTCTGCTGTGTCTGGCCTCTAGGCATCGCTGCCTTCTACCTGTCTCTCAAAACGTACACTACATGACCAAAAGTCTGCTCGTCGAACATCTCATTCCAAAATCACGGGCATTAATATGGAGTTGGTTCCCCCCCCTTTGCTGCTATAACAGCCTCCACTCATCTGGGAAGGCTTTCCACTAGATGTTGGAACATTGCTGTGGTGACTTGCTTCCCTTCAGCCACAAGAGCATTAGTGAGGTCGGGAACTGATGTTGGGTGATTAGTCCTGGCTCACAGTCGACATTCCAATTCATCCCAAAGGTGTTTGATGGGGTTGAGGTCAGCACTCTGTGCAGGCCAGTCAAGTTCTTCCAMACCAATCTCAACAAACCATTTCTGTATGGACCTCGCTTTGTGCATGGTGGCATTGTCATGCTGAAACAGGGAAGGGCCTTCCCCAAACTGTTGCCACAAAGTTGGAAGCACAGGGTCGTCTAGAATGTCATTGTATGCTGTAGTGTTAAGATTTCCCTTCACTGGACCTAAGYGGCCTGAGCCATGAKAAACAGCCCCAGACCATTATTCCTCCCCCACCAAACTTTACAGTTGGCACTGTGCATTAGGGCAGGTAGCGTTCTCCTGGCATCGGCCAAAATCAGATGTGTCTGAGGTACAGGTACAGACTCTCTCACGTAAATCTCTCCACACAAAAACCCTGATGGTTAATGGGTGAATATTCAGTCTCACTGAAGGGCACTAGAACATTCTGTGTGTTTTACTTTGAGCAATTATCTCTCTCTCCTCTAGTGTCACGCGGAGTTTAAGAGAAAGGTTGTTACATCTGTGAATTTCCATACTGCATTCTGAAGCCCTCTCCTCTCCTCCTGCCTCCATCCAGGCCCCCCCCCTCCTTCCTCGCCTGCTCCTCTCCTCATCCAGAGCCCCCTCTCGTCCTCCTCCTCCTTCCATCCAGGAGTGCCCCCTCATCCTTTCCATCCAGAGGCCCTTCCTCAGTGACCCCCTATTCCAGGTATGCTTCCCAAGCACTATAGGAATCCATGTTGCATGGGCTGTTGTTATGTAGTTAAATGAAAGACAAGTTGAAGGCCAGTTTGATTGGTGCACTGCTGAGCCTCGCTGCTGGTTAGCTCTAACACACGCACGCACGCACGCAGCACGCACGCACGCCGCCGCACGCACGCACGCACGCACGCACTGCCGCACGCACGCACGCTGACGCACACACACACCACACACCACACACACCAACACACACAGTCTTGTACAGCCGTAAACCTTCACACACACCACACAAGGCACACACACATCACACAGCACACAGCACACACACCACACAACACACACACACAGAATCACACATCAGAATCACACACACGTTATGGTGAATACACGTTCAAATTTTAAAAGCCCAAGCCAAGTGGGGTGTTGGCACCCTGCTTCACTGTGTGACTGGGTGCTAGTCCTCTCTTCTGCTGAATCGGAACACTGGGCTCTGGGTGACTGTGTATGCTATGTCCTCTACTCTGTCTGAACACTGGCTCTGGGATGACTGGATGCTAATGTCCTCTACTCTGTCTGAACCACTGCTCTGGTGACTGGTGCTAATGTCCTCTTAACTCTGTCTGAATCACTGGTCTGGTGTGACTGGACTGCTAATGTTCCTCTACTCTGTATTGAACACTGGTTCTTCTGAGTGACTGGACGGATGCTAATTCCTCTTACTCTGTCTGAACACTGGCTCTGGTTGACTGAGATGCTAATTGTCCTCTACTCTGTCTGACACTGGCTCTTGGGTGACTGGTATTTAATGTCCTATACTGCTGTGCTGAACGACTGGCTCTGGGTGACTGGATTGCTAATGTCCTCTACTCTGGGTCTGAACACTGGCTCTGGGTGACGTGGGGTGGGAATGCTTAATGTCCTGTCTACTCTGGTCTGAACACTGGCTCTGTAGTGACCTGATGCTAATGTCCTGTCCTACTCTGGTGAACAACTGGCTCTGGGTGACTGGTGCTAATGTCTCTACTCTGTGCTGAACACTGGTCTGGGTGACTGGGGATGCTAATGTCCATTCTCTACTCTGCAC